>NC_074692.1:46337523-46435023 GCF_029448725.1 Salvelinus fontinalis
TGCCTTCTAAATATTCATCCGTTCAGTCCCCCATTCTGGGGCGGTAGCCATGAAGTATTTATTTACTAAATATTCACCCACAGACTATTCTGCTGTAAATATCCCACCCAATCAGACCTCCTTAAAAATGTTCCTTTTTTAAAGAGCGGTATCGTGAATTCCTAATTACTTATTTATTCAGTTCTCTGTTATCTTTAGAGCCGTTATTCATAAGTAACCTGTCCAAGCATTCCTTCTACTAATTTTATTGAAGAGGTATCACAGGATTTTCTACCTATTATTAATCTACTGATTTATGCTTTTAACCGTATAAACTGCCAGTTGTAGCCCTGCGCCTGAGCCCAGCCGCTCAACTAGAGAGTACAAACAGTCGCGCTGATCAGCCCACACAAGGCTGCTCAAAATGAATGGTCCAACGAGAGGGGCAGTCCGAATCACACACACTCGACACGAGTCGCCCGCTCAGGTTGACTGAGGTGTGTTTACGCACATCCCAAAACAGATCCTGATACGGTCGAACCCGGCCAAGCAGAATCAGACGGAACAACTCCCCCAATCAAACCAGACACATGAGCCCGTCTCGAGCAGTCCAACCAGAACAAATGCCCGCTCCCCCCAGCCAAACACCCAACACAAGCGAAGTTCACAGTTCCAGTTCACTCAATCTCTAGACATGCGCATTCATACAAAACCTAAATTCACACATGCATGCACATTTATTTGAATTCAAAAGCTCTTTCGTTTTTATCGTTTTTAGGAAATTTGAGAGAGAGACCTACATGACATTCCTCGCGCTGAGACAGGACCTCTGAAGCAATCTACACAAACATTTCAACTATTGTAAGAACTTGCTTACCTTATTATAGTTGGGCGGCCACCCTTGTTTGTCAGACTGTCCAAAGAACCCGTCATCAGCCAAGAACGTCCCCGTCCCTGTCACTCCTGGCCAAGCTCGCCAAGTTCTGTCGTGGAAAATCACTTCAAATATAACTCTTACAAGAACTTTTGTGAACTCAAATAAATGTTTTTATTACAATTGTATTGCAATCTGGAATGTCCGCGGAACACACACCTTCCCAGAGCACTGGTTCGCTATTTATACCCATCCACACACATGAGATCATTACATACATTAATTAAATTACTTCTCCTATGGTCATCTGCCACCATTATCCTTCATTTCAGGCTTCCTGCTTGTCTACGCCCAATAACGCCTGTATCCGCTCTTGATTAGATTATAATGGGGGCAGGACCCCCTTGTCCCCTAAATTTAATATATGTCTATCTTGCCCTAAGCACTTATGACCTTTACCCTAAGCACTTATGGCTGTTCCTGTCAATTTTATCTTCATAATGGTGTCCTGCTTTTTCCATACATACACGTTACAGCACGTATGACTTTGGCCATCTGCTAATCTTTGGTTTCCTGTATTTTACCAGAATGGCAAATGCATTCACGTGTTCCCTTCTCCTTCTCCTCCTTACTCAATAGTGTGATATGTTTTTTTATATGTCTAAGCATTTACTCCTACAAACCTATACCCTAGCTGGATTCTGACTGTATATAACCTATACCCTAGTTGGATTCTGACTGTATGTAACCTATACCCTAGTTGGATTCTGACTGTATATAACCTATACCCTAGCTGGATTCTGACTGTATATAACCTATACCCTAGTTGGATTCTGACTGTATATAACCTATACCCTAATTGGATTCTGACTGTATATAACCTATACCCTAGTTGGATTCTGACTGTATGTAACCCATACCCTAGTTGGATTCTGACTGTATATAACCTATACCCTAGTTGGATTCTGACTGTATATAACCTATACCCTAGCTGGATTCTGACTGTATATAACCTATACCCTAGCTGGATTCTGACTGTATATAACCTATACCCTAGCTGGATTCTGACTGTATATAACCTATACCCTAGTTGGATTCTGACTGTATGTAACCTATACCCTAGTTGGATTCTGACTGTATATAACCTATACCCTAGCTGGATTCTGACTGTATATAACCTATACCCTAGCTGGATTCTGACTGTATATAACCTATACCCTAGTTGGATTCTGACTGTATATAACCTATACCCTAATTGGATTCTGACTATATAACCTATACCCTAGTTGGATTCTGACTATGTAACCTATACCCTAGTTGGATTCTGACTGTATATAACCTATACCCTAGTTGGATTCTGACTGTATATAACCTATACCCTAGTTGGATTCTGATTCTGACTGTATGTAACCTATACCCTAGTTGGATTCTGATTCTGACTGTATGTAGCCTATACCCTAGTTGGATTCTGATTCTGACTGTATGTAGCCTATACCCTAGTTGGATTCTGACTGTATATAGCCTATACCCTAGTTGGATTCTGATTCTGACTGTATATAACCTATACCCTAGCTGGATTCTGACTGTATGTAGCCTATACCCTAGTTGGATTCTGATTCTGACTGTATATAACCTATACCCTAGCTGGATTCTGACTGTATGTAGCCTATACCCTAGTTGGATTCTGACTGTATGTAACCTATACCCTAGTTGGATTCTGATTCTGACTGTATATAACCTATACCCTAGCTGGATTCTGACTGTATGTAACCTATACCCTAGTTGGATTCTGATTCTGACTGTATATAACCTATACCCTAGTTGGATTCTGTTTCTGACTGTATGTAGCCTCTACCCTAGTTGGATTCTGACTGTATATAACCTATACCCTAGTTGGATTCTGATTCTGACTGTATATAACCTATACCCTAGTTGGATTCTGTTTCTGACTGTATGTAGCCTCTACCCTAGTTGGATTCTGACTGTATATAACCTATACCCTAGTTGGATTCTGATTCTGACTGTATGTAGCCTATACCCTAGTTGGATTCTGACTGTATGTAGCCTATACCCTAGTTGGATTCTGATCCTGACTGTATGTAGCCTCTACCCTAGTTGGATTCTGACTGTATATAACCTATACCCTAGTTGGATTCTGATTCTGACTGTATGTAACCTATACCCTAGTTGGATTCTGACTGTATGTAGCCTCTACCCTAGTTGGATTCTGACTGTATATAACCTATACCCTAGTTGGATTCTGACTGTATGTAGCCTATACCCTAGTTGTATTCTGATTCTGACTGTATGTAGCCTCTACCCTAGTTGGATTCTGACTGTATGTAACCTATACCCTAGTTGGATTCTGATTCTGACTGTATATAACCTTTACCCTAGTTGGATTCTGACTGTATGTAACCTATACCCTAGTTGGATTCTGATTCTGACTGTATGTAACCTATACCCTAGCTGGATTCTGATTCTGACTGTATGTAACCTATACCCTAGCTGGATTCTGACTGTATGTAACCTATACCCTAGTTGGATTCTGACTGTATATAACCTATACCCTAGTTGGATTCTGACTGTATGTAGCCTATACCCTAGTTGGATTCTGACTGTATGTAACCTATACCCTAGTTGGATTCTGACTGTATATAACCTATACCCTAGCTGGATTCTGACTGTATATAACCTATACCCTAGTTGGATTCTGACTGTATGTAGCCTCTACCCTAGTTGGATTCTGATTCTGACTGTATATAACCTATACCCTAGTTGGATTCTGATTCTGACTGTATATAACCTATACCCTAGTTGGATTCTGATTCTGACTGTATATAACCTATACCCTAGTTGGATTCTGACTGTATGTAGCCTATACCCTAGTTGGATTCTGATTCTGACTGTATGTAGCCTCTACCCTAGTTGGATTCTGACTGTATGTAGCCTCTACCCTAGTTGGATTCTGATTCTGACTGTATGTAACCTATACCCTAGTTGGATTCTGATTCTGACTGTATGTAACCTATTCCCTAGTTGGATTCTGATTCTGACTGTATGTAGCCTATACCCTAGTTGGATTCTGACTGTATGTAACCTATACCCTAGTTGGATTCTGACTGTATATAACCTATACCCTAGTTGGATTCTGATCCTGACTGTATATAACCTATACCCTAGTTGGATTCTGATCCTGACTGTATATAACCTATACCCTAGTTGGATTCTGATCCTGACTGTATATAACCTATACCCTAGTTGGATTCTGATCCTGACTGTATATAACCTATACCCTAGCTGAATTCTGACTGTATGTAGCCTATACCCTAGTTGGATTCTGATTCTGACTGTATGCAGCCTATACCCTAGTTGGATTCTGACTGTATATAACCTATACCCTAGTTGGATTCTGATTCTGACTGTATGTAGCCTATACCCTAGTTGGATTCTGATTCTGACTGTATGTAGCCTATACCCTAGTTGGATTCTGATTCTGACTGTATATAACCTATACCCTAGCTGGATTCTGACTGTATATAACCTATACCCTAGTTGGATTCTGACTGTATGTAGCCTATACCCTAGTTGGATTCTGATTCTGACTGTATGTAACCTATACCCTAGTTGGATTCTGACTGTATGTAGCCTATACCCTAGTTGGATTCTGACTGTATATAACCTATACCCTAATTGGATTCTGACTGTATATAACCTATACCCTAGTTGGATTCTGACTATGTAACCTATACCCTAGTTGGATTCTGACTGTATATAACCTATACCCTAGTTGGATTCTGACTGTATATAACCTATACCCTAGTTGGATTCTGATTCTGACTGTATGTAACCTATACCCTAGTTGGATTCTGATTCTGACTGTATGTAGCCTATACCCTAGTTGGATTCTGATTCTGACTGTATGTAGCCTATACCCTAGTTGGATTCTGACTGTATATAGCCTATACCCTAGTTGGATTCTGATTCTGACTGTATATAACCTATACCCTAGCTGGATTCTGACTGTATGTAGCCTATACCCTAGTTGGATTCTGATTCTGACTGTATATAACCTATACCCTAGCTGGATTCTGACTGTATATAACCTATACCCTAGCTGGATTCTGACTGTATGTAGCCTATACCCTAGTTGGATTCTGATTCTGACTGTATATAACCTATACCCTAGCTGGATTCTGACTGTATGTAGCCTATACCCTAGTTGGATTCTGACTGTATGTAACCTATACCCTAGTTGGATTCTGATTCTGACTGTATATAACCTATACCCTAGCTGGATTCTGACTGTATGTAACCTATACCCTAGTTGGATTTTGATTCTGACTGTATGTAACCTATACCCTAGTTGGATTCTGATTCTGACTGTATGTAGCCTATACCCTAGTTGGATTCTGATTCTGACTGTATGTAGCCTATACCCTAGTTGGATTCTGACTGTATATAGCCTATACCCTAGTTGGATTCTGATTCTGACTGTATATAACCTATACCCTAGCTGGATTCTGACTGTATGTAGCCTATACCCTAGTTGGATTCTGATTCTGACTGTATATAACCTATACCCTAGCTGGATTCTGACTGTATGTAGCCTATACCCTAGTTGGATTCTGACTGTATGTAACCTATACCCTAGTTGGATTCTGATTCTGACTGTATATAACCTATACCCTAGCTGGATTCTGACTGTATGTAACCTATACCCTAGTTGGATTCTGATTCTGACTGTATATAACCTATACCCTAGTTGGATTCTGTTTCTGACTGTATGTAGCCTCTACCCTAGTTGGATTCTGACTGTATATAACCTATACCCTAGTTGGATTCTGATTCTGACTGTATATAACCTATACCCTAGTTGGATTCTGTTTCTGACTGTATGTAGCCTCTACCCTAGTTGGATTCTGACTGTATATAACCTATACCCTAGTTGGATTCTGATTCTGACTGTATGTAGCCTATACCCTAGTTGGATTCTGACTGTATGTAGCCTATACCCTAGTTGGATTCTGATCCTGACTGTATGTAGCCTCTACCCTAGTTGGATTCTGACTGTATATAACCTATACCCTAGTTGGATTCTGATTCTGACTGTATGTAACCTATACCCTAGTTGGATTCTGACTGTATGTAGCCTCTACCCTAGTTGGATTCTGACTGTATATAACCTATACCCTAGTTGGATTCTGACTGTATATAACCTATACCCTAGTTGGATTCTGACTGTATGTAGCCTATACCCTAGTTGTATTCTGATTCTGACTGTATGTAGCCTCTACCCTAGTTGGATTCTGACTGTATGTAACCTATACCCTAGTTGGATTCTGATTCTGACTGTATATAACCTATACCCTAGTTGGATTCTGACTGTATGTAACCTATACCCTAGTTGGATTCTGATTCTGACTGTATGTAGCCTATACCCTAGTTGGATTCTGACTGTATGTAACTTATACCCTAGTTGGATTCTGATTCTGACTGTATGTAACCTATACCCTAGCTGGATTCTGATTCTGACTGTATGTAACCTATACCCTAGCTGGATTCTGACTGTATGTAACCTATACCCTAGTTGGATTCTGACTGTATATAACCTATACCCTAGTTGGATTCTGACTGTATGTAGCCTATACCCTAGTTGGATTCTGACTGTATGTAACCTATACCCTAGTTGGATTCTGACTGTATATAACCTATACCCTAGCTGGATTCTGACTGTATATAACCTATACCCTAGTTGGATTCTGACTGTATGTAGCCTCTACCCTAGTTGGATTCTGATTCTGACTGTATATAACCTATACCCTAGTTGGATTCTGATTCTGACTGTATATAACCTATACCCTAGTTGGATTCTGACTGTATGTAGCCTATACCCTAGTTGGATTCTGATTCTGACTGTATGTAGCCTCTACCCTAGTTGGATTCTGACTGTATGTTGCCTCTACCCTAGTTGGATTCTGATTCTGACTGTATGTAACCTATACCCTAGTTGGATTCTGATTCTGACTGTATGTAACCTATACCCTAGTTGGATTCTGATTCTGACTGTATGTAGCCTATACCCTAGTTGGATTCTGACTGTATGTAACCTATACCCTAGTTGGATTCTGACTGTATATAACCTATACCCTAGTTGGATTCTGATCCTGACTGTATATAACCTATACCCTAGTTGGATTCTGATCCTGACTGTATATAACCTATACCCTAGTTGGATTCTGATCCTGACTGTATATAACCTATACCCTAGTTGGATTCTGATCCTGACTGTATATAACCTATACCCTAGCTGAATTCTGACTGTATGTAGCCTATACCCTAGTTGGATTCTGATTCTGACTGTATGCAGCCTATACCCTAGTTGGATTCTGACTGTATATAACCTATACCCTAGTTGGATTCTGATTCTGACTGTATGTAGCCTATACCCTAGTTGGATTCTGATTCTGACTGTATGTAGTCTATACCCTAGTTGGATTCTGACTGTATATAACCTATACCCTAGTTGGATTCTGACTGTATGTAGCCTATACCCTAGTTGGATTCTGACTGTATGTAACCTATACCCTAGTTGGATTCTGACTGTATATAACCTATACCCTAGCTGGATTCTGACTGTATATAACCTATACCCTAGTTGGATTCTGACTGTATGTAGCCTCTACCCTAGTTGGATTCTGATTCTGACTGTATATAACCTATACCCTAGTTGGATTCTGACTGTATGTAGCCTATACCCTAGTTGGATTCTGATTCTGACTGTATGTAGCCTCTACCCTAGTTGGATTCTGACTGTATGTAGCCTCTACCCTAGTTGGATTCTGATTCTGACTGTATGTAACCTATACCCTAGTTGGATTCTGATTCTGACTGTATGTAACCTATACCCTAGTTGGATTCTGATTCTGACTGTATGTAGCCTATACCCTAGTTGGATTCTGACTGTATGTAACCTATACCCTAGTTGGATTCTGACTGTATATAACCTATACCCTAGTTGGATTCTGATCCTGACTGTATATAACCTATACCCTAGTTGGATTCTGATCCTGACTGTATATAACCTATACCCTAGTTGGATTCTGATCCTGACTGTATATAACCTATACCCTAGCTGAATTCTGACTGTATGTAGCCTATACCCTAGTTGGATTCTGATTCTGACTGTATGCAGCCTATACCCTAGTTGGATTCTGACTGTATATAACCTATACCCTAGTTGGATTCTGATTCTGACTGTATGTAGCCTATACCCTAGTTGGATTCTGATTCTGACTGTATGTAGCCTATACCCTAGTTGGATTCTGATTCTGACTGTATATAACCTATACCCTAGCTGGATTCTGACTGTATATAACCTATACCCTAGTTGGATTCTGACTGTATGTAGCCTATACCCTAGTTGGATTCTGATTCTGACTGTATGTAACCTATACCCTAGTTGGATTCTGACTGTATGTAGCCTATACCCTAGTTGGATTCTGACTGTATGTAACCTATACCCTAGTTGGATTCTGATCCTGACTGTATATAACCTATACCCTAGTTGGATTCTGACTGTATGTAACCTATACCCTAGTTGGATTCTGATTCTGACTGTATGTAGCCTATACCCTAGTTGGATTCTGACTGTATGTAACCTCTACCCTAGTTGGATTCTGACTGTATATAACCTATAACCTAGTTGGATTCTGACTGTATGTAGCCTCTACCCTAGTTGGATTCTGATTCTGACTGTATATAACCTATACCCTAGTTGGATTCTGACTGTATATAACCTATACCCTAGTTGGATTCTGACTGTATGTAACCTATACCCTAGTTGGATTCTGACTGTATGTAACCTATACCCTAGTTGGATTCTGACTGTATGTAGCCTCTACCCTAGTTGGATTCTGATTCTGACTGTATGTAACCTATACCCTAGTTGGATTCTGTTTCTGACTGTATATAACCTATACCCTAGTTGGATTCTGATTCTGACTGTATATAACCTATACCCTAGTTGGATTCTGATCCTGACTGTTTATAACCTATACCCTAGTTGGATTCTGATCCTGACTGTATATAACCTATACCCTAGTTGGATTCTGATCCTGACTGTATATAACCTATACCCTAGTTGGATTCTGATTCTGACTGTATGTAGCCTATACCCTAGTTGGATTCTGATTCTGACTGTATGTAACCTATACCCTAGTTGGATTCTGACTGTATGTAACCTATACCCTAGTTGGATTCTGACTGTATGTAGCCTATACCCTAGTTGGATTCTGATTCTGACTGTATGTAGCCTATACCCTAGTTGGATTCTGATTCTGACTGTATGTAACCTATACCCTAGTTGGATTCTGACTGTATGTAACCTATACCCTAGTTGGATTCTGACTGTATGTAGCCTATACCCTAGTTGGATTCTGATTCTGACTGTATGTAGCCTATACCCTAGTTGGATTCTGATTCTGACTGTATGCAGCCTATACCCTAGTTGGATTCTGACTGTATGTAACCTATACCCTAGTTGGATTCTGATTCTGACTGTATATAACCTATACCCTAGTTGCATTCTGACTGTATGTAACCTATACCCTAGTTGGATTCTGATTCTGACTGTATGCAGCCTATACCCTAGTTGGATTCTGACTGTATGTAACCTATACCCTAGTTGGATTCTGATTCTGACTGTATGCAGCCTCTACCCTAGTTGGATTCTGACTGTATATAACCTATACCCTAGTTGGATTCTGACTGTATATAACCTATACCCTAGTTGGATTCTGACTGTATGTAGCCTATACCCTAGTTGGATTCTGATTCTGACTGTATGTAACCTATACCCTAGTTGGATTCTGACTGTATGTAACCTATACCCTAGTTGGATTCTGATTCTGACTGTATGTAGCCTATACCCTAGTTGGATTCTGATTCTGACTGTATGTAACCTATACCCTAGTTGGATTCTGATTCTGACTGTATGTAACCTATACCCTAGTTGGATTCTGATTCTGACTGTATGTAGCCTATACCCTAGTTGGATTCTGATTCTGACTGTATGTAACCTATACCCTAGTTGGATTCTGACTGTATGTAACCTATACCCTAGTTGGATTCTGACTGTATGTAGCCTATACCCTAGTTGGATTCTGACTGTATGTAACCTATACCCTAGTTGGATTCTGACTGTATATAACCTATACCCTAGCTGAATTCTGACTGTATGTAGCCTATACCCTAGTTGGATTCTGACTGTATGTAACCTATACCCTAGTTGGATTCTGACTGTATGTAACCTATACCCTAGCTGAATTCTGACTGTATGTAGCCTATACCCTAGTTGGATTCTGACTGTATGTAACCTATACCCTAGTTGGATTCTGTTTCTGACTGTATATAACCTATACCCTAGTTGGATTCTGACTGTATGTAACCTATACCCTAGTTGGATTCTGACTGTATGTAACCTATACCCTAGCTGGATTCTGACTGTATGTAACCTATACCCTAGTTGGATTCTGATTGTATGTAGCCTATACCCTAGTTGGATTCTGACTGTATGTAACCTATACCCTAGTTGGATTCTGATCCTGACTGTATGTAACCTATACCCTAGTTGGATTCTGACTGTATGTAGCCTATACCCTAGTTGGATTCTGATTCTGACTGTATGTAACCTATACCCTAGTTGGATTCTGATTCTGACTGTATGTAACCTATACCCTAGCTGGATTCTGACTGTATGTAACCTATACCCTAGTTGGATTCTGATTCTGACTGTATATAACCTATACCCTAGTTGGATTCTGATTCTGACTGTATGTAGCCTCTACCCTAGTTGGATTCAGACTGTATGTAACCTATACCCTAGTTGGATTCTGATTCTGACTGTATGTAGCCTCTACCCTAGTTGGATTCTGACTGTATGTAACCTATACCCTAGTTGGATTCTGATTCTGACTGTATGTAACCTATACCCTAGTTGGATTCTGATTCTGACTGTATGTAGCCTATACCCTAGTTGGATTCTGATTCTGACTGTATATAGCCTATACCCTAGTTGGATTCTGACTGTATATAACCTATACCCTAGTTGGATTCTGACTGTATGTAACCTATACCCTAGTTGGATTCTGATTCTGACTGTATATAACCTATACCCTAGTTGGATTCTGATCCTGACTGTATATAACCTATACCCTAGTTGGATTCTGACTGTATGTAACCTATACCCTAGTTGGATTCTGATCCTGACTGTATGTAACCTATACCCTAGTTGGATTCTGACTGTATGTAACCTATACCCTAGTTGGATTCTGATTCTGACTGTATATAACCTATACCCTAGTTGGACTCTGATTCTGACTGTATATAACCTATACCCTAGTTGGATTCTGTTTCTGACTGTATATAACCTATACCCTAGTTGGATTCTGTTTCTGACTGTATATAACCTATACCCTAGTTGGATTCTGATCCTGACTGTATATAACCTATACCCTAGTTGGATTCTGACTGTATGTAACCTATACCCTAGTTGGATTCTGATCCTGACTGTATGTAACCTATACCCTAGTTGGATTCTGACTGTATGTAACCTATACCCTAGTTGGATTCTGATTCTGACTGTATATAACCTATACCATAGTTGGACTCTGATTCTGACTGTATATAACCTATACCCTAGTTGGATTCTGTTTCTGACTGTATATAACCTATACCCTAGTTGGATTCTGTTTCTGACTGTATATAACCTATACCCTAGTTGGATTCTGATTCTGACTGTATATAACCTATACCCTAGTTGGATTCTGATCCTGACTGTATATAACCTATACCCTAGTTGGATTCTGTTTCTGACTGTATGTAGCCTCTACCCTAGTTGGATTCTGACTGTATGTAACCTATACCCTAGTTGGATTCTGACTGTATATAACCTATACCCTAGTTGGATTCTGACTGTATATAACCTATACCCTAGTTGGATTCTGACTGTATGTAACCTATACCCTAGTTGGATTCTGACTGTATATAACCTATACCCTAGTTGGATTCTGTTTCTGACTGTATATAACCTATACCCTAGTTGGATTCTGATTCTGACTGTATATAACCTATACCCTAGTTGGATTCTGATCCTGACTGTATATAACCTATACCCTAGTTGGATTCTGATTCTGACTGTATGCAGCCTCTACCCTAGTTGGATTCTGACTGTATATAACCTATACCCTAGTTGGATTCTGATTCTGACTGTATATAACCTATACCCTAGTTGGATTCTGACTGTATATAACCTATACCCTAGTTGGATTCTGATTCTGACTGTGTGGTTCTATTGTCTCCAGGTGATCTGTAAGTCAGATGCTCCGACAGGGGACGTGCTATTGGACGAGGCTCTCAAACACGTGAAGGAGACACAGCCCCCAGAGACGGTGCAGAGCTGGATTGAGCTGCTCAGCGGTGAGTGTGTTAGAGGTTTACTACTAACAGAGTGGTCTCAGCCTCCAAACAGAGGTTTACTACTAACAGAGTGGTCTCAGCCTCCAAACAGAGGTTTACTACTAACAGAGGGGTCTCAGCCTCCAAACAGAGGTTTACTACTAACAGAGGTTTACTACTAACAGAGTGGTCTCAGCCTCCAAACAGAGGTTTACTACTAACAGAGTGGTCTCAGCCTCCAAACAGGTTTACTACTAACAGAGTGGTCTCAGCCTCCAAACAGAGGTTTACTACTAACAGAGTGGTCTCAGCCTCCAAACAGAGGTTTACTACTAACAGAGGGGTCTCAGCCTCCAAACAGAGGTTTACTACTAACAGAGGGGTCTCAGCCCCCAAACAGAGGTTTACTACTAACACAGTGGTCTCAGCCACCAAACAGAGGTTTACTACTAACAGAGTGGTCTCAGCCCCCAAACAGAGGTTTACTACTAACAGAGTGGTCTCAGCCACCAAACAGAGGTTTACTACTAACACAGTGGTCTCAGCCACCAAACAGAGGTTTACTACTAACAGAGTGGTCTCAGCCAGGCCAGCCCCCAAACAGAGGTTTACTACTAACAGAGGTTTACTACTAACAGAGGGGTCTCAGCCAGGCCAGCCACCAAACAGAGGTTTACTACTAACACAGTGGTCTCAGCCACCAAACAGAGGTTTACTACTAACAGAGGTTTACTACTAACAGAGTGGTCTCAGCCAGGCCAGCCACCAAACAGAGGTTTACTACTAACACAGTGGTCTCAGCCCCCCAACAGGTTTACTACTAACAGAGTGGTCTCAGCCCCCAAACAGAGGTTTACTACTAACAGAGTGGTCTCAGCCTCCAAACAGAGGTTTACTACTAACAGAGTGGTCTCAGCCACCAAACAGAGGTTTACTACTAACAGAGTGGTCTCAGCCCCCAAACAGAGGTTTACTACTAACACAGTGGTCTCAGCCACCAAACAGAGGTTTACTACTAACAGAGTGGTCTCAGCCTCCAAACAGAGGTTTACTACTAACAGAGTGGTCTCAGCCACCAAACAGAGGTTTACTACTAACAGAGGTTTACTACTAACAGAGGTTTACTACTAACAGAGTGGTCTCAGCCTCCAAACAGAGGTTTACTACTAACAGAGGGGTCTCAGCCTCCAAACAGAGGTTTACTACTAACAGAGTGGTCTCAGCCCCCAAACAGAGGTTTACTACTAACAGAGTGGTCTCAGCCCCCAAACAGAGGTTTACTACTAACAGAGGTTTACTACTAACAGAGTGGCCTCAGCCTCCAAACAGAGGTTTACTACTAACAGAGTGGTCTCAGCCTCCAAACAGGTTTACTACTAACAGAGTGGTCTCAGCCTCCAAACAGAGGTTTACTACTAACAGAGGGGTCTCAGCCTCCAAACAGAGGTTTACTACTAACAGAGGGGTCTCAGCCCCCAAACAGAGGTTTACTACTAACAGAGTGGTCGCAGCCCCCAAACAGAGGTTTACTACTAACAGAGTGGTCTCAGCCACCAAACAGAGGTTTACTACTAACACAGTGGTCTCAGCCCCCAAACAGAGGTTTACTACTAACAGAGTGGTCTCAGCCAGGCCAGCCCCCAAACAGAGGTTTACTACTAACAGAGTGGTCTCAGCCACCAAACAGAGGTTTACTACTAACAGAGGGGTCTCAGCCACCAAACAGAGGTTTACTACTAACACAGTGGTCTCAGCCTCCAAACAGAGGTTTACTACTAACAGAGTGGTCTCAGCCAGGCCAGCCCCCAAACAGAGGTTTACTACTAACAGAGGTTTACTACTAACAGAGGGGTCTCAGCCACCAAACAGAGGTTTACTACTAACAGAGGTTTACTACTAACAGAGGGGTCTCAGCCAGGCCAGCCACCAAACAGAGGTTTACTACTAACACAGTGGTCTCAGCCACCAAACAGAGGTTTACTACTAACAGAGGTTTACTACTAACAGAGTGGTCTCAGCCAGGCCAGCCACCAAACAGAGGTTTACTACTAACACAGTGGTCTCAGCCCCCCAACAGGTTTACTACTAACAGAGTGGTCTCAGCCTCCAAACAGAGGTTTACTACTAACAGAGTGGTCTCAGCCCCCCAACAGGTTTACTACTAACAGAGGTTTACTACTAACAGAGTGGTCTCAGCCCCCCAACAGGTTTACTACTAACAGAGTGGTCTCAGCCTCCAAACAGAGGTTTACTACTAGCAGAGTGGTCTCAGCCACCAAACAGAGGTTTACTACTAACAGAGGTTTACTACTAACAGAGGGGTCTCAGCCAGGCCAGCCACCAAACAGAGGTTTACTACTAACACAGTGGTCTCAGCCTCCAAACATAGGTTTACTACTAACAGAGTGGTCTCAGCCACCAAACAGAGGTTTACTACTAACACAGTGGTCTCAGCCCCAAACAGGTTTACTACTAACAGAGTGGTCTCAGCCTCCAAACAGAGGTTTACTACTAACAGAGGTTTACTACTAACAGAGGTTTACTACTAACAGAGTGGTCTCAGCCAGGCCAGCCACCAAACAGAGGTTTACTACTAACACAGTGGTCTCAGCCTCCAAACATAGGTTTACTACTAACAGAGTGGTCTCAGCCACCAAACAGAGGTTTACTACTAACACAGTGGTCTCAGCCCCAAACAGGTTTACTACTAACACAGTGGTCTCAGCCACCAAACAGAGGTTTACTACTAACACAGTGGTCTCAGCCACTAAACAGAGGTTTACTACTAACAGAGTGGTCTCAGCCACCAAACAGAGGTTTACTACTAACAGAGGTTTACTACTAACAGAGGAGTCTCAGCCCCCAAACAGAGGTTTACTACTAACAGAGGTTTACTACTAACAGAGGTTTACTACTAACAGAGTGGTCTCAGCCATCAAACAGAGGTTTACTACTAACAGAGGTTTACTACTAACAGAGTGGTCTCAGCCCCCAAACAGAGGTTTACTACTAACAGAGTGGTCTCAGCCCCCAAACAGAGGTTTACTACTAACAGAGTGGTCTCAGCCCCCAAACAGAGGTTTACTACTAACAGAGTGGTCTCAGCCCCCAAACAGAGGTTTACTACTAACAGAGTGGTCTCAGCCCCCAAACAGAGGTTTACTACTAACAGAGTGGTCTCAGCCCCCAAACAGAGGTTTACTACTAACAGAGTGGTCTCAGCCCCCAAACAGAGGTTTACTACTAACAGAGGGGTCTCAGCCACCAAACAGAGGTTTACTACTAACAGAGTTGTCTCAGCCCCCAAACAGAGGTTTACTACTAACAGAGTGGTCTCAGCCACCAAACAGAGGTTTACTACTAACAGAGTGGTCTCAGCCCCCAAACAGAGGTTTACTACTAACAGAGTGGTCTCAGCCCCCAAACAGAGGTTTACTACTAACAGAGGGGTCTCAGCCAGGCCAGCCCCCAAACAGAGGTTTACTACTAACAGAGGTTTACTACTAACAGAGTGGTCTCAGCCTCCAAACAGAGGTTTACTACTAACAGAGTGGTCTCAGCCACTAAACAGAGGTTTACTACTAACAGAGTGGTCTCAGCCACCAAACAGAGGTTTACTACTAACAGAGTGGTCTCAGCCCCCAAACAGAGGTTTACTACTAACACAGTGGTCTCAGCCCCCAAACAGAGGTTTACTACTAACAGAGTGGTCCCAGCCAGGCCACCCCCTAAACAGAGGTTTACTACTAACAGAGTGGTCTCAGCCTCCAAACAGAGGTTTACTACTAACAGAGTGGTCTCAGCCTCCAAACAGAGGTTTACTACTAACAGAGTGGTCTCAGCCTCCAAACAGAGGTTTACTACTAACAGAGGGGTCTCAGCCTCCAAACAGAGGTTTACTACTAACAGAGGGGTCTCAGCCTCCAAACAGAGGTTTACTACTAACAGAGTGGTCTCAGCCCCCAAACAGAGGTTTACTACTAACACAGTGGTCTCAGCCACCAAACAGAGGTTTACTACTAACACAGTGGTCTCAGCCACCAAACAGAGGTTTACTACTAACAGAGTGGTCTCAGCCCCCAAACAGAGGTTTACTACTAACAGAGTGGTCTCAGCCCCCAAACAGAGGTTTACTACTAACACAGTGGTCTCAGCCACCAAACAGAGGTTTACTACTAACAGAGTGGTCTCAGCCAGGCCAGCCCCCAAACAGAGGTTTACTACTAACAGAGGTTTACTACTAACAGAGGGGTCTCAGCCAGGCCAGCCACCAAACAGAGGTTTACTACTAACACAGTGGTCTCAGCCACCAAACAGAGGTTTACTACTAACAGAGGTTTACTACTAACAGAGTGGTCTCAGCCTCCAAACAGAGGTTTACTACTAACAGAGTGGTCTCAGCCACTAAACAGAGGTTTACTACTAACAGAGTGGTCTCAGCCACCAAACAGAGGTTTACTACTAACAGAGTGGTCTCAGCCCCCAAACAGAGGTTTACTACTAACACAGTGGTCTCAGCCCCCAAACAGAGGTTTACTACTAACAGAGTGGTCCCAGCCAGGCCACCCCCTAAACAGAGGTTTACTACTAACAGAGTGGTCTCAGCCTCCAAACAGAGGTTTACTACTAACAGAGTGGTCTCAGCCTCCAAACAGAGGTTTACTACTAACAGAGTGGTCTCAGCCTCCAAACAGAGGTTTACTACTAACAGAGGGGTCTCAGCCTCCAAACAGAGGTTTACTACTAACAGAGGGGTCTCAGCCTCCAAACAGAGGTTTACTACTAACAGAGTGGTGTCAGCCCCCAAACAGAGGTTTACTACTAACACAGTGGTCTCAGCCACCAAACAGAGGTTTACTACTAACACAGTGGTCTCAGCCACCAAACAGAGGTTTACTACTAACAGAGTGGTCTCAGCCAGGCCAGCCCCCAAACAGAGGTTTACTACTAACAGAGGTTTACTACTAACAGAGGGGTCTCAGCCAGGCCAGCCACCAAACAGAGGTTTACTACTAACACAGTGGTCTCAGCCACCAAACAGAGGTTTACTACTAACAGAGGTTTACTACTAACAGAGTGGTCTCAGCCAGGCCAGCCACCAAACAGAGGTTTACTACTAACACAGTGGTCTCAGCCCCCCAACAGGTTTACTACTAACAGAGTGGTCTCAGCCCCCAAACAGAGGTTTACTACTAACAGAGTGGTCTCAGCCTCCAAACAGAGGTTTACTACTAACAGAGTGGTCTCAGCCACCAAACAGAGGTTTACTACTAACAGAGTGGTCTCAGCCCCCAAACAGAGGTTTACTACTAACACAGTGGTCTCAGCCACCAAACAGAGGTTTACTACTAACAGAGTGGTCTCAGCCTCCAAACAGAGGTTTACTACTAACAGAGTGGTCTCAGCCACCAAACAGAGGTTTACTACTAACAGAGGTTTACTACTAACAGAGGTTTACTACTAACAGAGTGGTCTCAGCCTCCAAACAGAGGTTTACTACTAACAGAGGGGTCTCAGCCTCCAAACAGAGGTTTACTACTAACAGAGTGGTCTCAGCCCCCAAACAGAGGTTTACTACTAACAGAGTGGTCTCAGCCCCCAAACAGAGGTTTACTACTAACAGAGTGGTCTCAGCCAGGCCAGCCCCCAAACAGAGGTTTACTACTAACAGCGTGGTCTCAGCCACCAAACAGAGGTTTACTACTAACAGAGGGGTCTCAGCCACCAAACAGAGGTTTACTACTAACACAGTGGTCTCAGCCTCCAAACAGAGGTTTACTACTAACAGAGTGGTCTCAGCCAGGCCAGCCCCCAAACAGAGGTTTACTACTAACAGAGGTTTACTACTAACAGAGGGGTCTCAGCCACCAAACAGAGGTTTACTACTAACAGGGGTCTCAGCCAGGCCAGCCACCAAACAGAGGTTTACTACTAACACAGTGATCTCAGCCACCAAACAGAGGTTTACTACTAACAGAGGTTTACTACTAACAGAGTGGTCTCAGCCAGGCCAGCCACCAAACAGAGGTTTACTACTAACACAGTGGTCTCAGCCCCCCAACAGGTTTACTACTAACAGAGTGGTCTCAGCCTCCAAACAGAGGTTTACTACTAACAGAGTGGTCTCAGCCCCCCAACAGGTTTACTACTAACAGAGGTTTACTAGTAACAGAGTGGTCTCAGCCTCCAAACAGAGGTTTACTACTAACAGAGTGGTCTCAGCCACCAAACAGAGGTTTAATACTAACAGAGGGGTCTCAGCCAGGCCAGCCCCCAAACAGAGGTTTACTACTAACAGAGGTTTACTACTAACAGAGTGGTCTCAGCCCCCAAACAGGTTTACTACTAACAGAGGGGTCTCAGCCCCCAAACAGAGGTTTACTACTAACAGAGGTTTACTACTAACAGAGGGGTCTCAGCCACCAAACAGAGGTTTACTACTAACAGGGGTTTACTACTAACAGAGGGGTCTCAGCCAGGCCAGCCACCAAACAGAGGTTTACTACTAACACAGTGGTCTCAGCCACCAAACAGAGGTTTACTACTAACAGAGTGGTCTCAGCCAGGCCAGCCCCCAAACAGAGGTTTACTACTAACAGAGGTTTACTACTAACAGAGTGGTCTCAGCCCCCAAACAGGTTTACTACTAACAGAGGGGTCTCAGCCTCCAAACATAGGTTTACTACTAACAGAGTGGTCTCAGCCACCAAACAGAGGTTTACTACTAACACAGTGGTCTCAGCCCCCAAACAGGTTTACTACTAACAGAGTGGTCTCAGCCTCCAAACAGGTTTACTACTAACAGAGTGGTCTCAGCCTCCAAACAGAGGTTTACTACTAACAGAGGTTTACTACTAACAGAGTGGTCTCAGCCACTAAACAGAGGTTTACTACTAACAGAGTGGTCTCAGCCTCCAAACAGAGGTTTACTACTAACAGAGTGGTCTCAGCCACCAAACAGAGGTTTACTACTAACAGAGTGGTCTCAGCCCCCAAACAGAGGTTTACTACTAACAGAGTGGTCTCAGCCCCCAAACAGAGGTTTACTACTAACAGAGTGGTCTCAGCCCCCAAACAGAGGTTTACTACTAACAGAGGTTTACTACTAACAGAGGAGTCTCAGCCCCCAAACAGAGGTTTACTACTAACAGAGGTTTACTACTAACAGAGTGGTCTCAGCCATCAAACAGAGGTTTACTACTAACAGAGGTTTACTACTAACAGAGGTTTACTACTAACAGAGTGGTCTCAGCCCCCAAACAGAGGTTTACTACTAACAGAGTGGTCTCAGCCCCCAAACAGAGGTTTACTACTAACAGAGTGGTCTCAGCCCCCAAACAGAGGTTTACTACTAACAGAGTGGTCTCAGCCCCCAAACAGAGGTTTACTACTAACAGAGTGGTCTCAGCCCCCAAACAGAGGTTTACTACTAACAGAGTGGTCTCAGCCCCCAAACAGAGGTTTACTACTAACAGAGGGGTCTCAGCCACCAAACAGAGGTTTACTACTAACAGAGTTGTCTCAGCCCCCAAACAGAGGTTTACTACTAACAGAGTTGTCTCAGCCACCAAACAGAGGTTTACTACTAACACAGTGGTCTCAGCCACCAAACAGAGGTTTACTACTAACACAGTGGTCTCAGCCACCAAACAGAGGTTTACTACTAACAGAGGGGTCTCAGCCACCAAACAGAGGTTTACTACTAACAGAGTGGTCTCAGCCCCCAAACAGAGGTTTACTACTAACAGAGTGGTCTAAGCCACCAAACAGAGGTTTACTACTAACAGAGTGGTCTCAGCCCCCAAACAGGTTTACTACTAACAGAGGGGTCTCAGCCCCCAAACAGAGGTTTACTACTAACAGAGGTTTACTACTAACAGAGGTTTACTACTAACAGAGTGGTCTCAGCCTCCAAACAGAGGTTTACTACTAACAGAGTGGTCTCAGCCACTAAACAGAGGTTTACTACTAACAGAGTGGTCTCAGCCACCAAACAGAGGTTTACTACTAACAGAGTGGTCTCAGCCCCCAAACAGAGGTTTACTACTAACACAGTGGTCTCAGCCAGGCCACCCCCTAAACAGAGGTTTACTACTAACAGAGTGGTCTCAGCCTCCAAACAGAGGTTTACTACTAACAGAGTGGTCTCAGCCACCAAACAGAGGTTTACTACTAACAGAGTGGTCTCAGCCCCCAAACAGAGGTTTACTACTAACAGAGTGGTCTCAGCCAGGCCACCCCCTAAACAGAGGTTTACTACTAACAGAGGTTTACTACTAACAGAGGTTTACTACTAACACAGTGGTCTCAGCCAGGCCACCCCCTAAACAGAGGTTTACTACTAACAGAGTGGTCTCAGCCTCCAAACAGAGGTTTACTACTAACAGAGTGGTCTCAGCCTCCAAACAGAGGTTTACTACTAACAGAGTGGTCTCAGCCACCAAACAGAGGTTTACTACTAACAGAGTGGTCTCAGCCTCCAAACAGAGGTTTACTACTAACCGAGGTTTACTACTAACAGAGGGGTCTCAGCCACCAAACAGAGGTTTACTACTACCTGAGGTTTACTACTAACAGAGTGGTCTCAGCCTCCAAACAGAGGTTTACTACTAACAGAGGGGTCTCAGCCTCCAAACAGAGGTTTACTACTAACAGAGGGGTCTCAGCCACCAAACAGAGGTTTACTACTAACAGAGTGGACTCAGCCACCAAACAGAGGTTTACTACTAACAGAGTGGTCTCAGCCTCCAAACAGAGGTTTACTACTAACAGAGTGGTCTCAGCCCCCAAACAGAGGTTTACTACTAACAGAGTGGTCTCAGCCACCAAACAGAGGTTTACTACTAACTGAGGTTTACTACTAACAGAGTGGTGTCAGCCCCCAAACAGAGGTACTACTAACAGAGTGGTCTCAGCCCCCAAACAGAGGTTTACTACTAACAGAGTGGTCTCAGCCTCCAAACAGGTTTACTACTAACAGAGATTTACTACTAACAGAGGGGTCTCAGCCTCCAAACAGAGGTTTACTACTAACAGAGTGGTCTCAGCCACCAAACAGAGGTTTACTACTAACAGAGGTTTACTACTAACAGAGTGGTCTCAGCCAGGCCAGCCACCAAACAGAGGTTTACTACTAACACAGTGGTCTCAGCCCCCAAACAGGTTTACTACTAACAGAGTGGTCTCAGCCCCCAAACAGAGGTTTACTACTAACAGAGTGTCTCAGCCTCCAAACAGAGGTTTACTACTAACAGAGGTTTACTACTAACAGAGTGGTCTCAGCCTCCAAACAGAGGTTTACTACTAACAGAGTGGTCTCAGCCCCCAAACAGAGGTTTACTACTAACAGAGTGGTCTCAGCCAGGCCACCCCCTAAACAGAGGTTTACTACTAACAGAGGTTTACTACTAACAGAGGTTTACTACTAACACAGTGGTCTCAGCCAGGCCACCCCCTAAACAGAGGTTTACTACTAACAGAGTGGTCTCAGCCTCCAAACAGAGGTTTACTACTAACAGAGTGGTCTCAGCCTCCAAACAGAGGTTTACTACTAACAGAGTGGTCTCAGCCACCAAACAGAGGTTTACTACTAACAGAGTGGTCTCAGCCTCCAAACAGAGGTTTACTACTAACCGAGGTTTACTACTAACAGAGGGGTCTCAGCCACCAAACAGAGGTTTACTACTACCTGAGGTTTACTACTAACAGAGTGGTCTCAGCCTCCAAACAGAGGTTTACTACTAACAGAGGGGTCTCAGCCTCCAAACAGAGGTTTACTACTAACAGAGGGGTCTCAGCCACCAAACAGAGGTTTACTACTAACAGAGTGGACTCAGCCACCAAACAGAGGTTTACTACTAACAGAGTGGTCTCAGCCTCCAAACAGAGGTTTACTACTAACAGAGTGGTCTCAGCCCCCAAACAGAGGTTTACTACTAACAGAGTGGTCTCAGCCACCAAACAGAGGTTTACTACTAACTGAGGTTTACTACTAACAGAGTGGTGTCAGCCCCCAAACAGAGGTACTACTAACAGAGTGGTCTCAGCCCCCAAACAGAGGTTTACTACTAACAGAGTGGTCTCAGCCTCCAAACAGGTTTACTACTAACAGAGATTTACTACTAACAGAGGGGTCTCAGCCTCCAAACAGAGGTTTACTACTAACAGAGTGGTCTCAGCCACCAAACAGAGGTTTACTACTAACAGAGGTTTACTACTAACAGAGTGGTCTCAGCCAGGCCAGCCACCAAACAGAGGTTTACTACTAACACAGTGGTCTCAGCCCCCAAACAGGTTTACTACTAACAGAGTGGTCTCAGCCCCCAAACAGAGGTTTACTACTAACAGAGTGTCTCAGCCTCCAAACAGAGGTTTACTACTAACAGAGGTTTACTACTAACAGAGTGGTCTCAGCCTCCAAACAGAGGTTTACTACTAACAGAGTGGTCTCAGCCCCCAAACAGAGGTTTACTACTAACAGAGTGGTCTCAGCCAGGCCACCCCCTAAACAGAGGTTTACTACTAACAGAGGTTTACTACTAACAGAGGTTTACTACTAACACAGTGGTCTCAGCCAGGCCACCCCCTAAACAGAGGTTTACTACTAACAGAGTGGTCTCAGCCTCCAAACAGAGGTTTACTACTAACAGAGTGGTCTCAGCCTCCAAACAAAGTTTTACTACTAACAGAGTGGTCTCAGCCACCAAACAGAGGTTTACTACTAACAGAGTGGTCTCACTCTCCAAACAGAGGTTTACTACTAACCGAGGTTTACTACTAACAGAGGGGTCTCAGCCACCAAACAGAGGTTTACTACTACCTGAGGTTTACTACTAACAGAGTGGTCTCAGCCTCCAAACAGAGGTTTACTACTAACAGAGTGGTCTCAGCCTCCAAACAGAGGTTTACTACTAACAGAGTGGTCTCAGCCCCCAAACAGAGGTTTACTACTAACAGAGTGGTCTCAGCCACCAAACAGAGGTTTACTACTAACCGAGGTTTACTACTAACAGAGTGGTGTCAGCCCCCAAACAGAGGTACTACTAACAGAGTGGTCTCAGCCCCCAAACAGAGGTTTACTACTAACAGAGTGGTCTCAGCCTCCAAACAGGTTTACTACTAACAGAGATTTACTACTAACAGAGGGGTCTCAGCCTCCAAACAGAGGTTTACTACTAACAGAGTGGTCTCAGCCTCCAAACAGAGGTTTACTACTAACAGAGTGGTCTCAGCCACCAAACAGAGGTTTACTACTAACAGAGGTTTACTACTAACAGAGTGGTCTCAGCCAGGCCAGCCACCAAACAGAGGTTTACTACTAACACAGTGGTCTCAGCCCCCAAACAGGTTTACTACTAACAGAGTGGTCTCAGCCCCCAAACAGAGGTTTACTACTAACAGAGTGTCTCAGCCTCCAAACAGAGGTTTACTACTAACAGAGGTTTACTACTAACAGAGTGGTCTCAGCCTCCAAACAGAGGTTTACTACTAACAGAGTGGTCTCAGCCTCCAAACAGAGGTTTACTACTAACACAGTGGTCTCAGCCACCAAACAGAGGTTTACTACTAACAGAGTGGTCTCAGCCAGGCCAGCCCCCAAACAGAGGTTTACTACTAACAGAGGTTTACTACTAACAGAGTGGTCTCAGCCATCAAACAGAGGTTTACTACTAACAGAGGTTTACTACTAACAGAGGTTTACTACTAACAGAGGTTTACTACTAACAGAGGTTTACTACTAACAGAGTGGTCTCAGCCCCCAAACAGAGGTTTACTACTAACAGAGTGGTCTCAGCCCCCAAACAGAGGTTTACTACTAACAGAGTGGTCTCAGCCCCCAAACAGAGGTTTACTACTAACAGAGTGGTCTCAGCCCCCAAACAGAGGTTTACTACTAACAGAGGGGTCTCAGCCACCAAACAGAGGTTTACTACTAACAGAGTTGTCTCAGCCCCCAAACAGAGGTTTACTACTAACAGAGTGGTCTCAGCCACCAAACAGAGGTTTACTACTAACACAGTGGTCTCAGCCACCAAACAGAGGTTTACTACTAACACAGTGGTCTCAGCCACCAAACAGAGGTTTACTACTAACAGAGGGGTCTCAGCCACCAAACAGAGGTTTACTACTAACAGAGTGGTCTCAGCCCCCAAACAGAGGTTTACTACTAACAGAGTGGTCTAAGCCACCAAACAGAGGTTTACTACTAACAGAGTGGTCTCAGCCCCCAAACAGGTTTACTACTAACAGAGTGGTCTCTGCCCCCAAACAGGTTTACTACTAACAGAGGGGTCTCAGCCCCCAAACAGAGGTTTACTACTAACAGAGGTTTACTACTAACAGAGTGGTCTCAGCCTCCAAACAGAGGTTTACTACTAACAGAGTGGTCTCAGCCACTAAACAGAGGTTTACTACTAACAGAGTGGTCTCAGCCACCAAACAGAGGTTTACTACTAACAGAGTGGTCTCAGCCCCCAAACAGAGGTTTACTACTAACACAGTGGTCTCAGCCCCCAAACAGAGGTTTACTACTAACAGAGTGGTCCCAGCCAGGCCACCCCCTAAACAGAGGTTTACTACTAACAGAGTGGTCTCAGCCTCCAAACAGAGGTTTACTACTAACAGAGTGGTCTCAGCCACCAAACAGAGGTTTACTACTAACAGAGTGGTCTCAGCCTCCAAACAGAGGTTTACTACTAACAGAGTGGTCTCAGCCAGGCCACCCCCTAAACAGAGGTTTACTACTAACAGAGGTTTACTACTAACAGAGGTTTACTACTAACACAGTGGTCTCAGCCAGGCCACCCCCTAAACAGAGGTTTACTACTAACAGAGTGGTCTCAGCCTCCAAACAGAGGTTTACTACTAACAGAGTGGTCTCAGCCTCCAAACAGAGGTTTACTACTAACAGAGTGGTCTCAGCCACCAAACAGAGGTTTACTACTAACAGAGTGGTCTCAGCCTCCAAACAGAGGTTTACTACTAACCGAGGTTTACTACTAACAGAGGGGTCTCAGCCACCAAACAGAGGTTTACTACTACCTGAGGTTTACTACTAACAGAGTGGTCTCAGCCTCCAAACAGAGGTTTACTACTAACAGAGGGGTCTCAGCCTCCAAACAGAGGTTTACTACTAACAGAGGGGTCTCAGCCACCAAACAGAGGTTTACTACTAACAGAGTGGACTCAGCCACCAAACAGAGGTTTACTACTAACAGAGTGGTCTCAGCCTCCAAACAGAGGTTTACTACTAACAGAGTGGTCTCAGCCCCCAAACAGAGGTTTACTACTAACAGAGTGGTCTCAGCCACCAAACAGAGGTTTACTACTAACCGAGGTTTACTACTAACAGAGTGGTGTCAGCCCCCAAACAGAGGTACTACTAACAGAGTGGTCTCAGCCCCCAAACAGAGGTTTACTACTAACAGAGTGGTCTCAGCCTCCAAACAGGTTTACTACTAACAGAGATTTACTACTAACAGAGGGGTCTCAGCCTCCAAACAGAGGTTTACTACTAACAGAGTGGTCTCAGCCTCCAAACAGAGGTTTACTACTAACAGAGTGGTCTCAGCCACCAAACAGAGGTTTACTACTAACAGAGGTTTACTACTAACAGAGTGGTCTCAGCCAGGCCAGCCACCAAACAGAGGTTTACTACTAACACAGTGGTCTCAGCCCCCAAACAGGTTTACTACTAACAGAGTGGTGTCAGCCCCCAAACAGAGGTTTACTACTAACAGAGTGTCTCAGCCTCCAAACAGAGGTTTACTACTAACAGAGGTTTACTACTAACAGAGTGGTCTCAGCCTCCAAACAGAGGTTTACTACTAACAGAGTGGTCTCAGCCTCCAAACAGAGGTTTACTACTAACACAGTGGTCTCAGCCACCAAACAGAGGTTTACTACTAACAGAGTGGTCTCAGCCAGGCCAGCCCCCAAACAGAGGTTTACTACTAACAGAGGTTTACTACTAACAGAGGGGTCTCAGCCACCAAACAGAGGTTTACTACTAACAGAGGTTTTCTACTAACAGAGGGGTCTCAGCCCCCAAACAGAGGTTTACTACTAACAGAGTGGTCTCAGCCCCAAAACAGAGGTTTACTACTAACAGAGTGGTCTCAGCCACCAAACAGAGGTTTACTACTAACAGAGGTTTACTACTAACAGAGTGGTCTCAGCCAGGCCAGCCACCAAACAGAGGTTTACTACTAACACAGTGGTCTCAGCCCCCAAACAGGTTTACTACTAACAGAGTGGTCTCAGCCCCCAAACAGAGGTTTACTACTAACAGAGGGGTCTCAGCCCCCAAACAGAGGTTTACTACTAACACAGTGGTCTCAGCCCCCAAACAGGTTTACTACTAACAGAGTGGTCTCAGCCACCAAACAGAGGTTTACTACTAACAGAGGGGTCTCAGCCACCAAACAGAGGTTTACTACTAACAGAGGGGTCTCAGCCACCAAACAGAGGTTTACTACTAACAGAGGTTTACTACTAACAGAGGAGTCACAGCCCCCAAACAGAGGTTTACTACTAACAGAGGTTTACTACTAACAGAGGTTTACTACTAACAGAGGGGTCTCAGCCACCAAACAGAGGTTTACTACTAACAGAGGGGTCTCAGCCACTAAACAGAGGTTTACTACTAACAGAGGGGTCTCAGCCACCAAACAGAGGTTTACTACTAACAGAGTGGTCTCAGCCCCCAAACAGAGGTTTACTACTAACAGAGTGGTCTCAGCCAAAAAATGTATCATTATTCATATCTTCTCTTTGTTGTAACTTTTAATGGGTTACAGAGTTAATGTCTACAGTTAATTCATTGAGCTGTATCTAAATATATTTTCTTTCTCGTTATTTACATATGTACAAGAGTAATTGTATTAGAAGTCATGTTAAGGAGATTGAGAACTATGTACACATTTCTGTTGTATTGTTTAGTATTGGATTACGCTGTTGACTTTAAGTACCAGAATGCCTTGCGACAGGAAGTTAACTGCTACGATCTCGTTTTTTTTATTTTTTGTGTGATTTATCCTGGCTTTCGCTATCAACATTATTTTATTGTTTTATAAAATCTCTAAATTGGTGAAATGTTTTGTGAGCAGGTATTATTACAAAAATAAGCTTTCATCTCACAACCGACGTCCCCAAGTCATTACTTTGAGGATAGTTATTTTATACTCTTATCAAGCCACCGATCATACTCCCAAGTACGCTTACTGTAAAGATGTGTCTTTACACGGGACAGAGTGTCTTTTACATCGTATTGATTTAAGTCATTAGCCCAGACGGACAGGCTTTGTTGCCGTGAGACCTCAGGAGGAAGTGGTACTCTATTGGCTGGCGTCTCTGAGGATCAAAGGGCATATAAATGCTTCTGGAGAAGGTTGGGGGGGGGGAGACACCCAGGCCAACCACCAAAAAGAGGATCAAAGTGTCTAGGTTGTTAAAAAAACACATGAGAAAATGAGCTCAACCAAACAAGGGATTTGACATCTGAAACGTGATGTTTAAAAAAAAAAAATATATATATATATATATGTGTTACCAGGCCAGCTCTACTGTTTGACAAAAATGTAGTGCAATGATGTAGTCACTTAACCTGGCTGAGTCCAGGCGTCCAGGATTTCCACACCTCTGGATTGGTATAGGCCTAGTTGTGATAGGAGGCTATAAATCAGTTTAATATTCAAATATATTCAGTATTTAATTTTTTTTCTTCATTTTAGATTTAAACTCATGTTTATGGCTACCCTTTTTTGTTGTTGTTTGCATTTACATTTAAGTAATTTAGCAGACGCTCTTATCCAGAGCGACTTACAAATTGGAAAGTTCATACATATTCATCCTGGTCCCCCCGTGGGAATTGAACCCTGGTCCCCCCGTGGGAATTGAACCCACAACCCTGGCGTTGCAAGCGCCATGCTCTACCAACTGAGCCACACGGGACCACATTTTGATTTTGATTTGCACAACTTGTACATCTGATGTTTTCGGGCTGTATTTCTGTTGTTTATAATTCCTGTGAAAACGTCCTGGCGCGTAGTCATAGCAAACACCCGAAGCCCACATTGCGCGGCCTTGCTACTGTTGTAAAATCGTCTGAGCCAAGCTGCCCTAGAACTTCCAAGTTCTCAGTTTGATCGATTTGATTAGAAATGTATTTTCACTTGTTTGGCACACTTGCCTCATAGCCTTTCCAGCCCAAACAATTGGATTTGAAGTGTTTAAAATGGCAAGATTTATTACAATAAAAATAAGACAACGAATGAGAATAAGCAAAAGGCAATACAATGGAATAACTACTCTGTCCCCCAGGCCTTTTTATTTGGCTGTTATCGAGTTGTGGACATATGTTACATCGACAACGCTGCTTTGCGGTTTGAACTGCGTCAAGCTTAACACCCCCCCCCCCCCCCCCCCCCCCTTTGTAGGTCTCAACACCACTCTCCTCCCCTCCTGTAGGTCTCAACACCACTCTCCTCCCCTCCTGTAGGTCTCAACACCCCTCTTCGTCCCCCCTGTAGGTCTCAACACCCCTCTCCTCACCCCTGTAGGTCTCAACACCACTCTCCTCCCCCCCTGTAGGTCTTACCACCCCTCTCCTCCCCCCTGTAGGTCTCAACACCCCTCTCCTCCCCCCTGTAGGTCTCAACACCCCTCTTCTTCCCCCCTGTAGGTCTTACCACCACTCTTCTCCCCCCCTGTAGGTCTCAACACCACTCTTCTTCCCCCCTGTAGGTCTCAACACCACTCTTCTTCGCCCCTGTAGGTCTCAACACCACTCTTCTTCCCCCCTGTAGGTCTCAACACCACTCTTCTTCCCCCCTGTAGGTCTCAACACCACTCTCCTCCCCCCTGTAGGTCTCAACACCCCTCTTCGTCCCCCCTGTAGGTCTCAACACCACTCTCCTCCCCCCTGTAGGTCTCAACACCACTCTCCTCCCCCCTGTAGGTCTCAACACCACTCTCCTCCCTCCCTGTAGGTCTCAACACCACTCTCCTCCCTCCCTGTAGGTCTCAACACCCCTCTCCTCCCTCCCTGTAGGTCTCAACACCACTCTCCTCCCCCCTGTAGGTCTCAACACCCCTCTCCTCCCCCCTGTAGGTCTCAACACCACTCTCCTCCCCCCCTGTAGGTCTCAACACCACTCTCCTCCCCCCCTGTAGGTCTCAACACCCCTCTCCTCCCCCCTGTAGGTCTCAACACCCCTCTCCTCCCCCCTGTAGGTCTCAACACCCCTCTTCTTCCCCCCTGTAGGTCTTACCACCACTCTTCTCCTCCCCTGTAGGTCTCAACACCATTCTTCTTCCCCCCTGTAGGTCTCAACACCCCTCTTCGTCCCCCCTGTAGGACTCAACACCACTCTCCTCCCCCCTGTAGGTCTCAACACCACTCTCCTCCCCCTGTAGGTCTCAACAACACTCTCCTCCCCCCTGTAGGTCTCAACAACACTCTCCTCCCCCCTGTAGGTCTCAACAACACTCTCCTCCCCCCTGTAGGTCTCAACACCACTCTCCTCCCCCCTGTAGGTCTCAACACCACTCTCCTCCCCCCTGTATGTCTCAACAACACTCTCCTCCCCCCTGTAGGTCTCAACAACACTCTCCCCCCCCCTGTAGGTCTCAACACCACTCTCCTCCCCCCGGTAGGTCTGTACACCTCTGTTCTCTCCTCCCCCCTGTAGGTCTTAACACCTCTGTTCTCTCCTCCTCCCTGTAGGTGAGACGTGGAACCCTCTGAAGCTACACTACCAGCTGAGGAATGTGAGGGAGCGCCTAGCCAAGAACCTGGTGGAAAAGGGCGTGCTGACCACGGAGAAGCAGAACTTCCTCCTCTTCGACATGACCACTCACCCGCTCACCAACAACAACATCAAACAACGCCTCGTCAAGAGGGTCCAGGAGGCCGTGTTGGAGAAATGGGTCAACGACCCGCACCGCATGGACAAGCGGCTGCTCGCTCTCATCTTCCTGGCCCACTCGTCTGACGTCCTGGAGAATGCATTTTCCCCCCTGTTGGACGACCAGTATGACCTGGCCATGAAGAGAGTACGGCAGCTCTTGGACCTGGAGCCAGAGGGGGAGAGCACGAAGACCAACGCCAATGAGTTGTTGTGGGCTGTGGTGGCCGCCTTTACCAAGTGACCTGACCTTCCACCTTCAGACACCGGAGGGGGTTGGTTGGTTAATGACGATGGTGGTGGAGGGAGAGGGAGACGACAGGACAGTTTGGCGTGGGGACGGAGAGGAGAGGGCTAGTCCTGACTTGAGTTCACCTCCGCCTAGACTTTCTGAACAGAGTAGACCGCTCCAGGCCTGTCCGACGGTTTTTCTGTTTTCTTTCCTTGTAGATAACTCTCTCACTCCTTCCTCCATCGTGGTATTTTGTGTCTCTGCGAGATGCCATTTTAAATCGCTGACTTTTACAACAGGAAAAACAGAAAAACTCCCCTCTGATGGAGAAACGTTTTTGGATACCGGACCGACTGAAAAATGAAGATTCAATCATCTTTCTCTCTTCCTCAGAAATGTCTTTCTTCAAAGTATGTTATGTATTCTCTCCAGGTATCTAGCTCTAACTCACTAGTAACGTGTATTAATCCACGGGTTGTTCAGTGATGTACATGCAGATTCCATGTACGTGAAACATAGTAACACTATATGAATACTAGAGAATTATTCTCCTGACAAGGTTTTTTGGGGGGGGGGGATTTGATTTCCTCTCCAACGTGATGACATCATGACGACATGGTCTGAAGTTTCCTGTTTCTAATTTTACACTCGTGTTTTATGAACGAAAAGCTTCTCTCGTGACGGTGTTTTGGTTCCAGGTAAATGTGAGAGACCAAGGGATTCATCTGAATTCTACCTTACTACATAACTATATATATATATATAATATATATAACTTAGTGTAGTAGTGTACTTTATAGGGAATAGTCTCTCTGTTACTTTTCAGATGAACTAATCCCTTTAGGCCAGTCTTGGTCTCAAGAGTTCTGCTGAGGTAAAGACATCTGCATTCATAGGTTCGGTTTCGACTGGGAAATAAGGTAAGCTTGTGTCTATCTAGCTGGGAATCATAGTTTGACCAGGCCCCACTAGTGCACTATAGAGGGAACAGGGTCCCCATAGTGCACTATAGAGGGAACAGGGTCCCCCTAGTGCGCTATAGAGGGAACAGGGTCCCCCTAGTGCGCTATAGAGGGAACAGGGTCCCCCTAGTGCACTATAGAGGGAACAGGGTCCCCCTAGAGCACTATAGAGGGAACAGGGCCCCCTAGAGCACTATAGAGGGAACAGGGTCCCCCTAGTGCGCTATAGAGGGAACAGGGCCCCCCTAGTGCGCTATAGAGGGAACAGGGTCCCCCTAGTGCACTATAGAGGGAACAGGGTCCCCCTAGTGCACTATATAGGGAACAGGGCCCCCTAGTGCGCTATAGAGGGAACAGGGCCCCCCTAGTGCACTATAGAGGGAACAGGGTCCCCCTAGTGCACTATAGAGGGAACAGGGTCCCCCTAGTGCACTATAGAGGGAACAGGGTCCCCCTAGTGCACTATAGAGGGAACAGGGTCCCCCTAGTGCACTATAGAGGGAACAGGGCCCCCTAGAGCACTATAGAGGGAACAGGGTCCCCCTAGTGCACTATAGAGGGAACAGGGTCCCCCTAGTGCGCTATAGAGGGAACAGGGTCCCCCTAGTGCACTATAGAGGGAACAGGGTCCCCCTAGTGCACTATATAGGGAACAGGGCCCCCTAGTGCGCTATAGAGGGAACAGGGCCCCCCTAGTGCACTATAGAGGGAACAGGGTCCCCCTAGTGCACTATAGAGGGAACAGGGTCCCCCTAGTGCACTATAGAGGGAACAGGGTCCCCCTAGTGCACTATAGAGGGAACAGGGTCCCCCTAGTGCACTATAGAGGGAACAGGGTCCCCCTAGTGCACTATAGAGGGAACAGGGCCCCCCTATAGAGGGAACAGGGTCCCCCTAGTGCACTATAGAGGGAACAGGGTCCCCCTAGTGCGCTATAGAGGGAACAGGGTCCCCCTAGTGCACTATAGAGGGAACATGGTCCCCCTAGTGCGCTATATAGGGAACAGGGCCCCCCCTAGTGCGCTATAGAGGGAACATGGGCCCCATAGTGCACTATAGAGGGAACAGGGTCCCCCTAGTGCACTATAGAGGGAACAGGGTCCCCCTAGTGCACTATAGAGGGAACAGGGTCCCCCTAGTGCACTATAGAGGGAACAGGGCCCCCCTATAGAGGGAACAGGGTCCCCCTAGTGCACTATAGAGGGAACAGGGTCCCCCTAGTGCGCTATAGAGGGAACAGGGTCCCCCTAGTGCACTATAGAGGGAACATGGTCCCCCTAGTGCGCTATATAGGGAACAGGGCCCCCCTAGTGCACTATAGAGGGAACAGGGTCCCCCTAGTGCGCTATAGAGGGAACATGGGCCCCATAGTGCGCTATAGAGGGAACAGGGCCCCCCCTAGTGCGCTATAGAGGGAACATGGTCCCCCTATAGAGGGAACAGGGTCCCCCTAGTGCACTATAGAGGGAACAGGGCCCCCCTAGTGCTCTATAGAGGGAACAGGGTCCCCCTAGTGCGCTATAGAGGGAACATGGGCCCCATAGTGCGCTATAGAGGGAACAGGGTCCCCCTAGTGCGCTATAGAGGGAACATGGTCCCCCTAGTGCGCTATAGAGGGAACAGGGCCCCCCTAGTGCGCTATAGAGGGAACAGGGCCCCCCTAGTGCGCTATAGAGGGAACAGGGCCCCCCTAGTGCACTATAGAGGGAACAGGGCCCCCCTAGTGCACTATAGAGGGAACAGGGCCCCCCTAGTGCGCTATAGAGGGAACAGGGCCCCCCTAGTGCGCTATAGAGGGAGCAGGGCACCCCTAGTGCGCTATAGAGGGAACATGGTCCCCCTAGTGCACTATATAGGGAACAGGTTCCCCCTAGTGCACTATAGAGGGAAGAGGGTGCTATTTTGGATGCAGATATTTGTCTGTGCCTCAGCCTTTCTTCAGTGTCTACGTTTCTGTCCGTCCGTCTGAACGTGATTCCGTAACGAAGAAACGTCTCCGATGATCCAGTACGGAATAAAAGGATCATCTCTTCTAGAACTTTCACCTGACTATCACGTGTCTTTATAGTCATTCAGTTTTATTTTTGTAACTTCTCATAATCAGATTTGTCATCGGTTGTGTCTGTTCACTCCAAAAGGTCTGAAATGAATAAAATAAATCAAAATTATGGATGGGCCCACATTTCACTTGATTTGTTTTTGTATATAGTTATAGAGATACTTTATGTATGTGTTCAACCTCTGTCTGAGTAGGTTAGCTTAGTTTGAACTGGGAATGCAACTTGCCTGCATTCAAATTAGCGGTTCTTTTATTTTTGAGGGCAGGGATTTTATTCTGCTTCCTGTTCTGAACTCGTATGGGCATTGGCAGGCCATAGGACTTGGTAAGACCTTACAAACAAAAGTAGTGCACTATGTAGGGAATTGGTTGCCATTTGGGACTCAGTCAATGACTTCAAGACATTGTGTGATGTCGTGTTCAAACAATCATCATTTAAGGGGCGGCAGGTAGTCTAGTGGTTAGAGTGTTGGACTAGTAACCAGCAGGTAGTCTAGTGGTTAGAGCGTTGGACTAGTAACCAGCAGGTAGCCTAGTGGTTACGGTGTTGGACTAGTAGCCTAGTGGTTAGAGCATTGGACTAGTAGCCTAGTGGTTAGAGCGTTGACTAGTAGCCTAGTGGTTAGAGCGTTGGACTAGTAACCAGCAGGTAGCCTAGTGGTTAAAGCATTGGACTAGTAACCAGCAGGTAGCCTAGTGGTTAGAGTGTTGGACTAGTAACCAGCAGGTAGCCTAGTGGTTAGAGTGTTGGACTAGTAACCAGCAGGTAGCCTAGTGGTTAGTGTTGGACTAGTAACCAGCAGGTAGCCTAGTGGTTAGAGTGTTGGACTAGTAACCAGCAGGTAGCCTAGTGGTTAGAGCGTTGGACTAGTAACCAGCAGGTAGCCTAGTGGTTAGTGTTGGACTAGTAACCAGCAGGTAGCCTAGTGGTTAGAGCGTTGGACTAGTAACCAGCAGGTAGCCTAGTGGTTAGTGTTGGACTAGTAACCAGCAGGTAGCCTAGTGGTTAGAGTGTTGGACTAGTAACCAGCAGGTAGCCTAGCGGTTAGATTGTTGGACTAGTAACCAGCAGGTAGCCTAGTGGTTAAAGCATTGGACTAGTAACCAGCAGGTAGCCTAGCGGTTAGAGTGTTGGACTAGTAACCAGCAGGTAGCCTAGTGGTAAGAGCGTTGGACTAGTAACCAGCAGGTAGCCTAGTGGTAAGAGCGTTGGACTAGTAACCAGCAGGTAGCCTAGTGGTTAGTGTTGGACTAGTAACCAGCAGGTAGCCTAGTGGTTAGTGTTGGACTAGTAACCAGCAGGTAGCCTAGTGGTTAGAGCGTTGGACTAGTAACCAGCAGGTAGTCTAGTGGTTAGTGTTGGACTAGTAACCAGCAGGTAGCCTAGTGGTTAAAGCATTGGACTAGTAACCAGCAGGTAGCCTAGCGGTTAGAGTGTTGGACTAGTAATCAGCAGGTAGCCTAGTGGTTAGTGTTGAACTAGTAACCAGCAGGTAGCCTAGTGGTTATTTTTTTATTTTTTTTATTTATTTCACCTTTATTTAACCAGGTAGGCAAATTGAGAACACGTTCTCATTTACAATTGCGACCTGGCCAAGATAAAGCAAAGCAGTTCGACACATACAACAACACATAGTTACACATGGAGTAAAACAAACATACAGTCAATAATACAGTGAAAAATAAGTCTATATACAATATGAGCAAGTGAGGTGAGATAAGGGAGGTGAAGGCAAACAAAATATATATGTAAATAAATAAAAATATAAAAGGCCATGGTGGCGAAGTAAATACAATATAGCAAGTAAAAAAAAGTAAAAAAAGTAGAGATAGAAATAATGGGGTGCAAAGGAGCAAAATAAATAAATACAGTAGGTAAAGAGGTAGTTGTTTGGGCTAAATTATAGATGGGCTATGTACAGGTGCAGTAATCTATGAGCTGCTCTGACAGCTGGTGCTTAAAGCTAGTGAGGGAGATAAGTGTTTCCAGTTTCAGAGATTTTTGTAGTTCGTTCCAGTCATTGGCAGCAGAGAACTGGAAGGAGAGGCGGCCAAAGGAAGAATTGGTTTTGGGGGTGACCAGAGAGATATACCTGCTGGAGCGCGTGCTACAGGTAGGTGCTGCTATGGTGACCAGCAAGCTGAGATAAGGGGGGACTTTACCTAGCAGGGTCTTGTAGATGACCTGGAGCCAGTGGGTTTGACGACGAGTATGAAGCGAGGGCCAGCCAACGAGAGTGTACAGGTCGCAGTGGTGGGTAGTATATGGGGCTTTGGTGACAAAACGGATGGCACTGTGATAGACTGCATCCAATTTATTGAGTAGGGTTTTGGAGGCTATTTTGTAAATGACATCACCGAAGTCGAGGATTGGTAGGATGGTCAGTTTTACAAGGGTATGTTTGGCAGCATGAGTGAAGGATGCTTTGTTGCGGAATAGGAAGCCAATTCTAGATTTAACTTTGGATTGGAGATGTTTGATGTGAGTCTGGAAGGAGAGTTTACAGTCTAACCAGACACCTAGGTATTTGTAGTTGTCCACATATTCTAAGTCAGAGCCGTCCAGAGTAGTGATGTTGGACAGGCGGGCAGGTGCAGGCAGCGATCGGTTGAAGAGCATGCATTTAGTTTTACTTGTATTTAAGAGCAAATGGAGGCCACGGAAGGAGAGTTGTATGGCATTGAAGCTCGCCTGGAGGGTTGTTAACACAGTGTCAAAAGAAGGGCCAGAAGTATACAGAATAGTGTCGTCTGCGTAGAGATGGATCAGAGAATCACCAGCAGCAAGAGCGACATCATTGATGTATACAGAGAAGAGAGTCGGTCCAAGAATTGAACCCTGTGGCACCCCCATAGAGACTGCCAGAGGCCCAGACAACAGACCCTCCGATTTGACACACTGAACTCGATCACTTGTGCCTGTATAACTATACAGGCACAACGCTATGTAACTATACAGGCCCAACGCTATGTAACTATACAGGCACAACACTATGTAACTATACAGGCACAACGCTATATACAGGCACAACACTATGTAACTATACAGGCACAACACTATGTAACTATACAGGCACAACACTATACAGGCACAACACTATGTAACTATACAGGCACAACGCTATGTAACTATACAGGCACAACGCTATGTAACTATACAGGCACAACACTATGTAACTATACAGGCACAACACTATGTAACTATACAGGCACAACACTATGTAACTATACAGGCACAACACTATGTAACTATACAGGCACAACACTATATACAGGCACAACACTATGTAACTATACAGGCACAACGCTATGTAACTATACAGGCACAACACTATGTAACTATACAGGCACAACACTATGTAACTATACAGGCACAACACTATGTAACTATACAGGCACAGCACTATGTAACTATACAGGCACAGCACTATATAACTATACAGGCACAACACTATGTAACTATACAGGCACAACACTATGTAACTATACAGGCACAACACTATATACAGGCACAACACTATGTAACTATACAGGCACAACACTATATACAGGCACAACACTATGTAACTATACAGGCACAAAACTATGTAACTATACAGGCACAACACTATGTAACTATACAGGCACAACACTATGTAACTATACAGGCACAACACTATGTAACTATACAGGCACAACACTATGTAACTATACAGGCACTATGTAACTATACAGGCACAACACTATATACAGGCACAACACTATGTAACTATACAGGCACAACACTATATACAGGCACAACACTATGTAACTATACAGGCACAAAACTATGTAACTATACAGGCACAACACTATGTAACTATACAGGCACAGCACTATGTAACTATACAGGCACAACACTATGTAGCTATACAGGCACAACACTATGTAACTATACAGGCACAACACTATATACAGGCACAACACTATGTAACTATGTAACTATACAGGCACAACACTATGTAACTATACAGGCACAACACTATATACAGGCACAAAACTATGTAACTATACAGGCACAAAACTATGTAACTATACAGGCACAACACTATGTAACTATACAGGCACAACACTATGTAACTATACAGGCACAACACTATGTAACTATACAGGCACAACACTATGTAACTATACAGGCACAACACTATGTAACTATACAGGCACAACACTATATACAGGCACAACACTATGTAACTATACAGGCACAACACTATGTAACTAACAGGCACAACACTATGTAACTATACAGGCACAACACTATGTAACTATACAGGCACAACACTATATACAGGCACAACACTATGTAACTATACAGGCACAACACTATATAACTATACAGGCACAACACTATATACAGGCACAACACTATGTAACTATACAGGCACAACACTATATACAGGCACAACACTATGTAACTATACAGGCACAACACTATATACAGGCACAACACTATGTAACTATACAGGCACAACACTATATACAGGCACAACACTATGTAACTATACAGGCACAACACTATATACAGGCACAACACTATGTAACTATACAGGCACAACACTATATACAGGCACAACACTATGTAACTATACAGGCACAACACTATGTAACTATACAGGCACAACACTATGTAACTATACAGGCACAACACTATGTAACTATACAGGCACAACACTATGTAACTATACAGGCACAACACTATATACAGGCACAACACTATGTAACTATACAGGCACAACACTATGTAACTATACAGGCACAACGCTATGTAACTATACAGGCACAACACTATATAACTATACAGGCACAACACTATGTAACTATACAGGCACAACACTATATACAGGCACAACACTATGTAACTATACAGGCACAACACTATGTAACTATACAGGCACAACACTATGTAACTATACAGGCACAACACTATGTAACTATACAGGCACAACACTATGTAACTATACAGGCACTATGTAACTATACAGGCACTATGTAACTATACAGGCACAACACTATGTAACTATACAGGCACAACACTATGTAACTATACAGGCACAACACTATATAACTATACAGGCACAACACTATGTAACTATACAGGCACAACACTATGTAACTATACAGGCACAACACTATGTAACTATGCAGGCACAACACTATGTAACTATACAGGCACAACACTATGTAACTATACAGGCACAACAATATGTAACTATACAGGCACAACACTATATACAGGCACAACACTATGTAACTATACAGGCACAACACTATGTAACTATACAGGCACAACACTATGTAACTATACAGGCACAACACTATGTAACTATACAGGCACAACACTATATACAGGCACAACACTATGTAACTATACAGGCACAACGCTATGTAACTATACAGGCACAACACTATATACAGGCACAACACTATGTAACTATACAGGCACAACACTATATACAGGCACAACACTATGTAACTATACAGGCACAACACTATGTAACTATACAGGCACAACGCTATGTAACTATACAGGCACAACACTATATACAGGCACAACACTATGTAACTATACAGGCACAACACTATGTAACTATACAGGCACAACGCTATGTAACTATACAGGCACAACACTAGGTAACTATACAGGCACAACACTATGTAACTATACAGGCACAACACTATGTAACTATACAGGCACAACACTATGTAACTATACAGGCACAACACTATGTAACTATACAGGCACAACACTATTTAACTATACAGGCACAACACTATGTAACTATACAGGCACAACACTATGTAACTATACAGACACAACACTATGTAACTATACAGGCACAACGCTATGTAACTATACAGGCACACCACTATGTAACTATACATGCACAACACTATGTAACTATACAGGCACAACGCTATGTAACTATACAGGCACAACGCTATGTAACTATACAGGCCCAACACTATGTAACTATACAGGCACAACACTATGTAACTATACAGGCACAACGCTATATACAGGCACAACACTATGTAACTATACAGGCACAACACTATGTAACTATACAGGCACAACACTATATACAGGCACAACACTATGTAACTATACAGGCACAACGCTATGTAACTATACAGGCACAACACTATGTAACTATACAGGCACAACACTATATACAGGCACAACACTATGTAACTATACAGGCACAACACTATGTAACTATACAGGCACAGCGCTATGTAACTATACAGGCACAACGCTATGTAACTATACAGGCACAACACTATGTAACTATACAGGCACAACACTATGTAACTATACAGGCACAACACTATGTAACTATACAGGCACAACACTATGTAACTATACAGGCACAACACTATATAACTATACAGGCACAACACTATATAACTATACAGGCACAACACTATGTAACTATACAGGCACAACACTATATACAGGCACAACACTATGTAACTATACAGGCACAACACTATGTAACTATACAGGCACAACACTATGTAACTATACAGGCACAACACTATGTAACTATACAGGCACAACACTATGTAACTATACAGGCACTATGTAACTATACAGGCACTATGTAACTATACAGGCACAACACTATGTAACTATACAGGCACAACACTATGTAACTATACAGGCACAACACTATATAACTATACAGGCACAACACTATGTAACTATACAGGCACAACACTATGTAACTATGCAGGCACAACACTATGTAACTATACAGGCACAACACTATGTAACTATGCAGGCACAACACAATGTAACTATACAGGCACAGCACTATGTAACTATACAGGCACAGCACTATGTAACTATACAGGCACAGCACTATGTAACTATACAGGCACAACACTATGTAACTATACAGGCACAACACTATGTAACTATACAGTCACAACACTATGTAACTATACAGGCACAACACTATGTAACTATACTATACACTGCATCACACTAGAGTATAGGCTACTGTGCTCTCTGGTATAGACAAAGAGCTGTGATACTGTTGAATCTGCAGACGTGTTGCTGTGCGTTTTGTTGCTGTGCGTTTTGCTGCCAACTTTACTTTACTTTGCTAGCTGACAACTTTACGTTTTTTGTTTTGTTTCTGTTTTTAATTACCGTTTATATTTTTTGTTTTTCCATCGCAACTTTTTTCCCTCATTCAACTTTTTCACTCCGGACGCTTTATCTGGACATGGTTCGTCAACACCTTCAACAGCCGAAGCTAAGTAGTAACATTAACATGATGTCTTCTAATTGCAGTCGCTGTACTCATAATATACAGGAGAACGATCGCCTTACGGCGAAAATAGCTGTGCTGCAAGCCCAGCTTCAGACGCAATCGTTAGGCAAGGGTAATTTCAGTGTAGGAAAGGAAGAAACAGCGTCTGTGCCACCAGTAAGTACAGATAGTAACTTTAGTATAAATCCCCCCGCACAGTCCCCGCAGCCGGACAACTTTCTCATGGCTTCTGGAGGGAAATGCTGTTGGAATGCTCAACCGGTGTCGCTCATTCAGCCGACAGAAACTTTCAACCGGTTTTCCCCATTATGTAGCGAGTCGGAGTCTGAGTCTGAGTCTTCTCTTGTCTCTACTCCTCCCGTTACGGGGTCTGAGACGCCGAAGGCTCCCACCGTTAGCTCTGACAAATTGAAAACCCTAGTCATTGGCGACTCCATTACCCGCAGTATTAGACTTAAAACGAATCACCCAGCGATCATACACTGTTTACCAGGGGGCAGGGCTACCGACGTTAAGGCTAATCTTAAGATGGTGCTGGCTAAAGCTAAATCTGGCGAGTGTAGAGAGTATAGAGATATTGTTATCCACGTCGGCACCAACGATGTTAGGATGAAACAGTCAGAGGTCACCAAGTGCAACATAGCCTCAGCGTGTAAATCAGCTAGAAAGATGTGTCGGCATCGAGTAATTGTCTCTGGCCCCCTCCCAGTTAGGGGGAGTGACGAGCTCTACAGCAGAGTCTCAGCACTCAATCGCTGGTTGAAAACTGTTTTCTGCCCCTCCCAAAAGATAGAATTTGTAGATAATTGGCCCTCTTTCTGGGACTCACCCACAAACAGGACCAAGCCTGACCTGCTAAGGAGTGACGGACTCCATCCTACCTGGAGGGGTGCTCTCATCTTATCTACCAACATAGATAGGGCTCTAACTCCTTTAGCCCCACAATGAAATAGGGTGCAGGCCAGGCAGCAGGCTGTTAGCCAACCTGCCAGCTTAGTGGAGTCTGCCAATAGCACAGTCAGTGTAGTCAGCTCAGCCATACCCATTGAGACTGTCTGTGCCTCGACCTAGGTTGGGCAAAACTAAACATGGCGGTGTTCGCCTTAGCAATCTTATTAGGATAAAGACCTCCTCCATTCCTGCCATTATTGAAAGAGATCGTGATACCTCACATCTCAAAATAGGGTTACTTAATGTTAGATCCCTCACTTCAAAGGCAGTCATAGTCAATGAACTAATCACTGATCATAATCTTGATGTGATTGGCCTGACTGAAACATGGCTTAAGCCTGATGAATTTACTGTGTTAAATGAGGCCTCACCTCCTGGTTACACTAGTGACCATATCCCCCGTGCATCCCGCAAAGGCGGAGGTGTTGCTAACATCTACGATAGCAAATTTCAATTTACAAAAAAAAAAATGGCGTTTTCGTCTTTTGACCTTCTAGTCATGAAATCTATGCAGCCTACTCAATCACTTTTTATAGCTACTGTTTACAGGCCTTCTGGGCCATATACAGCGTTCCTCTCTGAGTTTCCTGAATTCCTATCAGACCTTGTAGTCATAGCAGATCATATTCTAATTTTTGGTGATTTTAATATTCACATGGAGAAGTCCACAGACCCACTCCAAAAGTCTTTCGGAGCCATCATCGACTCAGTGGGTTTTGTCCAAAATGTCTCTGGACCAACTCACTGCCACAGTCATACTCTGGACCTAGTTTTGTCCCATGGAATAAATGTTGTAGATCTTAATGTTTTTCCACATAATCCTGGACTATCGGACCACCATTTTATTACGTTTGCAATCGCAACAAATAATCTGCTCAGACCCCAACCAAGGAGCATCAAAAGTCGTGCTATAAATTCTCAGACAACACAAAAATTCCTTGATGCCCTTTCAGACTCCTTCTGCCTACCCAAGGACGTCAGAGGACAAAAATCAGTTAACCACTTAACTGAGGAACTCAATTTAACCTTGCGCAATACCCTAGATGCAGTTGCACCCCTAAAAACGAAAAACATTTGTCATAAGAAACTAGCTCCCTGGTATACAGAAAATACCCGAGCTTTGAAGCAAGCTTCCAGGAAATTGGAACGGAAATGGCGCCACACAAAACTGGAAGTCTTCCGACTAGCTTGGAAAGACAGTACCGCAGTACCGAAGAGCCCTCACTGCTGCTCGATCATCCTACTTTTCCAACTTAATCGAGGAAAATAAGAACAATCCAAAATTTCTTTTTGATACTGTTGCAAAGCTAACTAAAAAGCAGCATTCCCCAAGAGAGGATGGCTTTCACTTCAGCAGTAATAAATTCATGAACTTCTTTGAGGAAAAGATCATGACCATTAGAAAGCAAATTACGGACTCCTCTTTGAATCTGCGTATTCCTCCAGGGCTTAGCTGTCCTGGATCTGCACAGCTCTGCGAGGGCCTGGGATCGGGAGAGACACTTAAGTGTTTTAGTACTATATCTCTTGACACAATGATGAAAATAATCATGGCCTCTAAACCTTCAAGCTGCATACTGGATCCTATTCCTACTAAACTGCTGAAGGAGCTGCTTCCTGTGCTTGGCCCTCCTATGTTGAACATAATAAACAGCTCTCTATCCACCGGATGTGTACCAAACTCACTAAAAGTGGCAGTGATAAAGCTTCTCTTGAAAAAGCCAAACCTTGACCCGGAAAATATAAAAAACTATCGGCCTATATCGAATCTTCCATTCCTCTCAAAAATTTTAGAAAAAGCTGTTGCGCAGCAACTCACTGCCTTTCTGAAGACAAACAATGTATACGAAATGCTTCAGTCTGGTTTTAGACCCCATCATAGCACTGAGACTGCACTTGTGAAGGTGGTAAATGACCTTTTAATGGCGTCAGACCGAGGCTCTGCATCTGTCCTCGTGCTACTAGACCTTAGTGCTGCCTTTGACACCATCGATCACCACATTCTTTTGGAGAGACTGGAAACCCAAATTGGTCTACACGGACAAGTTCTGGCCTGGTTTAGATCTTACCTGTCGGAAAGATATCAGTTCGTCTCTGTGAATGGTCTGTCCTCTGACAAATCAACTGTACATTTCGGTGTTCCTCAAGGTTCCGTTTTAGGACCACTATTGTTTTCACTATATATTTTACCTCTTGGGGATGTTATTCGAAAACATAATGTTAACTTTCACTGCTATGCGGATGACACACAGCTGTACATTTCAATGAAACATGGTGAAGCCCCAAAATTGCCCTCGCTAGAAGCCTGTGTTTCAGACATAAGGAAGTGGATGGCTGAAAACTTTCTACTTTTAAACTCGGACAAAACAGAGATGCTTGTTCTAGGTCCCAAGAAACAAAGAGATCTTCTGTTAAATCTGACAATTCATCTTGATGGTTGTAAAGTCGTCTCAAATAAAACTGTGAAGGACCTCGGCGTTACTCTTGACCCTGATCTCTCTTTTGACGAACATATCAAGACTGTTTCAAGGACAGCTTTTTTCCATCTACGTAACATTGCAAAAATCAGAAATTTTCTGTCCAAAAATGATGCAGAAAAATTAATCCATGCATTTGTTACTTCTAGGTTAGACTACTGCAATGCTCTACTTTCCGGCTACCCGGATAAAGCACTAAATAAACTTCAGTTAGTGCTAAATACGGCTGCTAGAATCCTGACTAGAACCAAGAAATTTGATCATATTACTCCAGTGCTAGCCGCTCTACACTGGCTTCCCGTTAAGGCAAGGGCTGATTTCAAGGTTTTACTGTTAACCTATAAAGCGTTACATGGGCTTGCTCCTACCTATCTTTCCGAGTTGGTCCTGCCGTACATACCTACACGTACGCTACGGTCACAAGACGCAGGCCTCCTAATTGTCCCTAAAATTTCTAAGCAAACAGCTGGAGGCAGGGCTTTCTCCTATAGATCTCCATTTTTATGGAACAGTCTGCCTACCCATGTGAGAGACGCAGACTCGGTCTCAACCTTTAAGTCTTTACTGAAGACTCATCTCTTCAGTAGGTCATATGATTGAGTGTAGTCTGGCCCAGGAGTGTGAAGGTGAACGGAAAGGCTCTGGAGCAACGAACCGCCCTTGCTGTCTCTCCAGGGCCGGTTCCCCTCTCTCCACTGGGATTCTCTGCCTCTAACCCTGTTACTGGGGCTGAGTCACTGGCTTGCTGGTGCTCTTTCATGCCGTCCCTAGGAGGGGTGCGTCACTTGAGTGGGTTGAGTTACTGACGTGAACTTCCTGTCTGGGTTGGCGCCCCCCCTTGGTTGTGCTGTGGTGGAGACCTTTGTGGGCTATACTCGGCCTTGTCTCAGGATTGTAAGTTGGTGGTTGAGGATATCCCTCTAGTGGTGTGGGGGCTGTACTTTGGCAGAGTGGGTGGGGTTATATCCTTCCTGTTTGGCCCTGTCCGGGGGTTTCTTCGGATGGGGCCACAGTGTCTCCTGACCGCTCCTGTCTCAGCCTCCAGTATTTATGCTGCAGTAGTTTATGTGTCGGGGGGCTAGGGTCAGTTGGTTATACCTGGAGTACTTCTCCTGTCTTATCCAGTGTCCTGTGTGAATTTAAGTATGCTCTCTCTAATTCTCTCGTTCTCTCTTTCTCTCTGAGAACCTGAGCCCTAGGACCATACGTCAGGACTACCGGGCATGCTGACACCTTGCTGTCCCCAGTCCGCCCGGCCTTGCTGCTATTCCAGTTTCAACTGTTTCTGCCTGCGGTTACGAAACCCCTACCTGTCCCAGACCTGCTGTTTTCAACTCTTAATGATCGGCTATGAAAAGCCAACTGAGATTTATTCCTGATTATTATTTGACCATGCTTGTCATTTATGAACATTTTTGAACATCTTGGCATAGTTCTGTTATAATCTCCACCCGGCACAGCCAGAAGAGGACTGGCCACCCCTCATAGCCTGGTTCCTCTCTAGGTTTCTTCCTAGGTTTTGGCCTTTCTAGGGAGTTTTTCCTAGCCACCGTGCTTCTACACCTGCATTCTAGCTGTTTGGGGTTTTAGGCTGGGTTTCTGTACAGCACTTCGAGATATTATCTGATGTACGAAGGGCTATATAAAATAAAATTGATTGATTGATTGATTGATTGATATACAGGCACAACACTATATACAGGCACAACACTATGTAACTATACAGGCACAACACTATATACAGGCACAACACTATGTAACTATACAGGCACAAAACTATGTAACTATACAGGCACAACACTATGTAACTATACAGGCACAACACTATGTAACTATACAGGCACAACACTATATACAGGCACAACACTATGTAACTATACAGGCACAACGCTATGTAACTATACAGGCACAACACTATGTAACTATACAGGCACAACACTATATACAGGCACAACACTATGTAACTATACAGGCACAACACTATGTAACTATACAGGCACAACACTATGTAATTATACAGGCATTATATAACTATACAGGCACAACACTATGTAACTATACAGGCACAACACTATGTAACTATACAGGCACAACACTATGTAACTATACAGGCACAACACTATTTAACTATACAGGCACAACACTATGTAACTATACAGGCACAACACTATGTAACTATACAGGCACTATGTAACTATACAGACACAACACTATGTAACTATAGCAAATTAATTTAAACTAGACACCATAAATGTGATTTATACAAATTCACAAAGCTCCTTCCCTTGAAGTGTGTGTGTGTGTGTGTGTGTGTGTGTGTGTGTGTGTGTGTGTGTGTGTGTGTGTGTGTGTGTGTGTGTGTGTGTGTGTGTGTGTGTGTCTTGCTGATGCACTGTAGCCCACTCTTTCCACTAATGATATACAACATTTCAGATGTACATTTGCCATTTGAATGATAAGGTCACTACCCACAGTAGAGAGCAGTGTGTTATTGATTGAGCCGGTGTGAACTTTGCAGCTCGCTGCGCTAACACCGGAGATTGGTTTAACCTTATCTAGAGATGCCCAGCTCCAAGAACCCAGTTTTCCTCTGTGTGTGTGTGTATCCATCTTTTATGTGTGTGTGTGTGTGTGTGTGTCCAACTTTCCTCTCAGTGAGGGGGAGTGCTGTCAATCGCTCAATATCACTGCTGTTCTTTCAGAGTTCACCTGATCCCCCCCCCTCTGACATCTGGTCCACAGCTGGGTCAGGGCAGGGGTAGTAATGGATCTCAAAGCAGACACTTGTGAAGAAGACTGATAGATTGTGTGAGAGGAAGATGTATGTGAGAGTGAGAGGAAGATGCGAGAGTATGTTTTAAAAAATATATATTTATTTCACCTTTATTTAACCAGGTAGGCCAGTTGAGAACAAGTTCTCATTTACAACTGCGACCTGGCCAAGATAAAGCAAAGCAGTGCGACACAAACAACACAGAGTTACACATGGAATAAACAAACGTACAGTCAATAAGACAATAGAAAAGTCTATATACAGTGTGTGCAACTGTAGTAAGATTAGGGAGGTAAGGCAATAAATAGGCCGTTGTGGCGAAATAATTACAATTTATCAATTAAACACTGGAGTGATAGATGTGCAGAAGATGAATGTGCAAATAGAGATACTGGGGTGCAAAAGAGCAACAAAAAAATAACAATATGGGGATGAGGTAGTTGGGTGTGCTATTTACAGATGGGCTATGTACAGGTGCAATGATCGGTAAGCTGCTCTGACAGCTGATGCTTAAAGTTAGTGAGGGAGATATGAGTCTCCAGCTTCAGTGGTTTTTACAATTCGTTCCAGTCATGTTAGAGAGAGAGACTGACAGTGAGAGGAAGATGTGAGTGTATGAGAAAGAGAGACTGAGAGTGAGAGGAAGATGTGAGTGTATGAGAAAGAGAGACTGAGAGTGAGAGGAAGATGTGAGTGTATGATAAAGAGAGACTGAGATGGAGAAGAAGATGTGAGTGTATGATAAAGAGAGACTGAGATGGAGAAGAAGATGTGAGTGTATGAGAAAGAGAGACTGACAGGGAGAGGAAGATGTGAGTGTATGATAAAGAGAGACTGACAGTGAGAGGAAGATGTGAGAAAGAGAGACTGAGATGGAGAGGAAAATGTGAGAGAGAGAGACTGACAGTGAGAGGAAGATGTGAGAGAGAGAGACTGACAGGGAGAGGAAGATGTGAGAGAGAGAGAGACTGACAGGGAGAGGAAGATGTGAGAGAGAGAGACTGACAGGGAGAGGAAGATGTGAGAGAGAGACTGACAGGGAGAGGAAGATGTGAGAGAGAGAGACTGACAGGGAGAGGAAGATGTGAGAGAGAGAGACTGACAGTGAGAGGAAGATGTGAGAGAGAGAGAGACTGACAGTGAGAGGAAGATGTGAGTGTATGAGAAAGAGAGACTGAGAGTGAGAGGAAGATGTGAGAGAGAGAGACTGAGAGGAAGAGGAAGATGTGAGAGAGATAGACTGAGATGGAGAGGAAGATGTGAGTGTATGAGAAAGAGAGACTGAGAGTGAGAGGAAGATGTGAGAGAGAGAGACTGAGAGGAAGAGGAAGATGTGAGAAAGAGAGACTGACAGTGAGAGCCCAAACACACTATTCCCAAACTGGGGCTGGGGATACACGCAATGCCGTCGGTGGTACACCAAATAGAAATGTGATTCACTTTTTTTTTTTTTTTTAATAAAATAATGATAATAATTGTAAAAAATAAATAAAAAAATCACATTTTCAAACAGTCTGTAAGGCCTGCGTCCATAGAGACACATACCAGCTCTACTGGTAGTATTGCTACTACCAGCAGTACTACACCTGCAGCTGTCGACGACACAAGTTGTTCTGCTTCCACGAGCACATCCAATGCTAGCATCAGTGATTCTACATGTGTTGTTAGCCCAGCTAGCATGGACACTGACAGGTGTGAATCTGATGCAGCCGAAGAGCTACTGCCCCTTTACCCCTGGAAAGCAACGAACAACAGACAGGGACGTTGGACCATCGAAGAGGCGCAAATATGATGAAAACAACATTGATTTGAGGTTCACTTAGATTGGGAGTAGTGCCTTTCCTCAGTACATTTGAACATATAGCACACTGTGGCTATCTCACAACTCGATGAAACCTTCACTCTTGCGCAGACATTTAGAAAAACGAAACATGACAATTTGAAAAATAAGCCACAGGAGTTTTTTGAGCGAGAATAAAGACTACTTTTGAGTAGTAAGACATGTATAAAAGCAACAGATACCATTAATAAGAAGAGGCTAGAAGCGTCTTATATGGTGAGCTACCGAGTGGCTAGGACAGGCAAGCCCTATACTATTGTGGAGGACCTAATTCTTCCTGTTGTTGCGGATATGGCTGGGACAATGCTGGGGGAAAAGGCCCAAAAAACTATGCCTATAATGCCTTCATCAAACAACACTGTTTCACGACGCATCAGTGACATGGCAGGAGATGTTTTGAAACAATTACTGCTTTGCATACAAGCCAGTGAATTATATGCGTTAGAGCTGGATGAGTCAACAGACGTGGCGGGCCTGGCACAGCTCCTGGTATATGTCCGTTATGTTTATGGGGGGGTCAATTAAGGAGGACATCCTCTTCTGGAAACCAGGACAACAGGAGAATATATTTTTTAAGTCCCTGACAGCTTTGTGACATCAAATGGACTTTGGTGGTCAAGATGTGTTGGTATCTGTACTGATGGTGCAAAAGCCATGACAGGGAGACATAGCGGAGGGGTAACGCACGTGCAAGCAGTTGCTCCTGACACCACTTGGGTATACTGCAGCATCCACCGAGAGGCTCTTCCTGCCAAGGGAATGCCTGATAGCTTGAAAGACGTTTTGGACACCACTGTGAAAATGGTTAACTTTGTTAAAGCAAGGCCCCTGAACTCTCGTGTATTCTCTGCATTATGCAATGATATGGGCAGCGACCATGTTACGCTTTTACAACATACAGAAGTGTGCTCGTTATCAAGGGGTAAAGTATTGACACATTTCTTTGAATTGAGAGACGAGCTTAAAGTTTTCTTTACTGACTATAATTTTCACTTGCCTGACCGATTGCATGATGACGAGTTTCTCACATGACTGGCCTGTCTGGGTGATGTTTTTTCTCGCCTGAATGATCTGAATCTAGGATTACAGGGACTCTGCAACTTTATTCAATGTGCGGGACAAAATTGAGGCTATGATTAAGAAGTTGGAGCTCTTCTCTGTCTGCATTAACAAGGACAACACACAGATCTTTCTATCGTTGTATGATTTTTTTGTGAGCAAATGAACTCGAGCTTACGGACGATGTCAAATATGAAATAGCAAAGCACCTGAGTGAGTTGGGTGAGAAATTACGTAGGTACTTTCCAGAAACAGATGACACAAACAACTGGATTCGTTATCCCTTTCATGCCCTGCCTCCAGTCCACTTACCGATATCTGAACAAGAGAGCCTCATCGAAATTGCAACAAGTGGTTCTGTGAACATTTTATTTAATCAGAAGCCACTGCCAGATTTCTGGATAGGGCTGCATTTCACAGTTTCTTCCCTTGGCAAATCACGCTAATAAAACATGGATGCCCTTTGCAACCACGTACCTACAGTTGAAGTCGGAAGTTTACATACACCTTAGCCAAATACATTTAAACTCAATATTTCACAATTCCTGACATTTTAATCAAAGTAAAAATTCCCGGCCTTAGGTCAGTTAGGATCACCACTTTATTTTAAGGATGTGAAATGTCAGAATAATAGGAGAGTCTGATTTTATTTCAGCTTTTATTTCTTTCATCACATTCCCAGTGAGTCAGAAGTTTACATACACTCAATTAGTATTTGGTAGCATTGCCTTTTAAATAGTTTAACTTGGGTCAAACGTTTCGGGTAGCCTTCCACAAGCTTTCCACAATAAGTTGGGTGAATTTTGGCCCATTCCTCCTGACAGGGCTGGTGTAACTGAGTCAGGTTTGTAGGCCTCCTTGCTCGCACACGCTTTTTCAGTTCTGCCCACATTTTCTATAGGATTGAGGTCAGGGCTTTCTGATGGCCACTCCAATACCTTGACTTTGTTGTCCTTAAGCCATTTTGCCACAACTTTGGAAGTATGCTTGGGGTCATTGTCCATTTGGAAGACCCATTTGCGACCAAGCTTTAACTTCCTGACTGATGTCTTGAGATGTTGCTTCAATATATCCACATAATTTTCCATCCTCATGATGCCATCTATTTTGTGAAGTGCACCAGTCCCTCCTGCAGCAAAGCACTCCCACAACATGATGCTGCCACCCCCGTGCTTCACGGTTGGGATGGTGTTCTTCAGCTTGCAAGCCTCCCCGTTTTTCCTCCAAACATAATGATGGTCATTATGGCCAAACAGTTCTATTTTTGTTTCATCAGAACAGAGGACATTTCTCCAAATAGTACGATCTTTGTCCCCATGTGCAGTTGCAAACCGTAGTCTGTTTTTTTTATGGCGGTTTTGGAGCAGTGGCTTCTTCCTTGCTGAGCGGCCTTTCGGGTTATGTCGATATAGGACTTGTTTTACTGTGGATATAGATACTTTTGTACCCGTTTCCTCCAGCATCTTCACAAGGTCCTTTGCTGCTGTTCTGGGATTGATTTGCACTTTTCGCACCAAAGTACGTTCATCTCTAGGAGACAGAACACGTCTCCTCCCTGAGCGGTATGACGGCTGCATGGTCCCATGTTGTTTATACTTGTGTACTATTGTTTGTACAGATGAACATGGTACCTTCAGGCATTTGGAAATTGCTCCCAAGGATAAACCAGACTTGTGGAGGTCTACAAATTTTGGGGGGGGATTTTCCCATGATGTCAAGCAAAGAGGCACTGAGTTGGATGGTAGGCCTTGAAATACATCCACAGGTACACCTCCAATTGACTCAAATGATGTCAATTAGCCTATCAGCTTCTAAAGCCATGACATCATTTTCTGGAATTTTCCAAGCTGTTTAAAGGCACAGTCAACTTAGTGTATGTAAACTTCTGACCCACTGGAATTGTGATAAAGTGAAATAATCTGTCTGTAAACAGTTGTTGGAAAAATGACTTGTGTCATGCACAAAGTATATGTCCTAACCGACTTGCCAAAACTATAGTTTGTTAACAAGAAATTTGTGAAGTGGTTGAAAAACGAGTTTTAATTACACCTACCTAAGTGTATGTAAACTTCAGACTTCAACTGTATATGAAATTATACATATTTACTGTTCAAGGGTTAGGCAGCTGATGATTATAAGGATATAAACTCATATTGATGGATAACAAAGACAAGAAATTGTCTGTTTCATTAATTGAAATATGCATATTCTACTTTTTGTATATGTTAAAATTATAGGATTGTATGTAATGGGAAGTTTTCTCACCTTGGTGACTGCATATATTCTCCCCCCCCCCCCCCCCATACTGTTTAAGAATCCTATTACAACTTCCTGTACTTCCTCCTAGACTGTTTAAGAATCCTATTACAACTTCCTGGACTTCCTCCTAGACTCTTTTATAATCCTATTACAACTTCCTGGACTTCCTCCTAGACTGTTTAAGAATCCTATTACAACTTCCTGAACTTCCTCCTAGACTCTTTTATAATCCTATTACAATTTCCTGGACTTCTTTCCAGGCTGTTTTAGAATCCAATTACAATTTCCTGGACTTCCTCCTAGACTCTTTTAGAATCCCATTACAACTTCCTGTACTTTCCAGACTGTTTTAGAATCATATTACAACTTCCTGGACTTCCTCCCAGACAGGATAGTAAAACAATTTCAACTTCCTGAAAACTCAGTGATTGTGTTTCTCCCTCAGTCTTTCTCAGGTTGACTTTGAACAGAAGCTTGACACAACTCAGTCCCTGTTTCAGGCACATTTTCCCTATAGCTCCGAGGTTTTTGAAGTGTGAGGCGCTCCCCCCTGTGGGTGTTGCCAGAGAGTTTCAGGGGAGGCGTGAAAGGAAAGCCAAATGCAACTGTATTCTGTTGTCTAACAATGAATAAATATAATGCCTGTTTCCAGTTTTGTCCTCTCTGCATTTTGTTTTGTCCTCTCTGTCCCATCTCCCCTCTCCCCACCTCCCTCCCCCCACAGGCTCATGTTGTATCAAATTGTATTGGTCACATGCACGTGTTAAGCAGATGTTATTGGTCACATACATGTGTTCAGCAGATGTCATTGGTCACATGCAGATGTTATTACGGGTGTAGCGAAATGCTTTTTAAAATTGTATTTTAATTTTAATAACACCAAAAAAATTTAATACTGCAAAGTTGCTTAGGAACTAGAAGCACGACTGCCCTATCTATCGGCACCATCCTGATCATCTTATCTATGTAGAAAACCAAACATCATGGGTAACTCATCTTATCTATCTAGAAAACCAAACATCACGGGTAACTCATCTATGTAGAAAACCAAACATCATGGGTAACATCTTATCTATGTAGAAAACCAAACATCATGGGTAACTCATCTATGTAGAAAACCAAACATCATGGGTAACTCATCTTATCTATGTAGAAAACCAAACATCATGGGTAACATCTTATCTATGTAGAAAACCAAACATCATGGGTAACATCTTATCTATGTAGAAAACCAAACATCATGGGTAACTCATCTATGTAGAAAACCAAACATCATGGGTAACTCATCTTATGTAGAAAACCAAACATCATGGGTAACATCTTATCTATGTAGAAAACCAAACATCATGGGTAACTCATCTTATCTATGTAGAGAACCAAACATCACGGGTAACTCATCTATGTAGAAAACCAAACATCATGGGTAACTCATCTTATCTATGTAGAAAACCAAACATCATGGGTAACTCATCTTATCTATGTAGAAAACCAAACATCATGGGTAACTCATCTATGTAGAAAACCAAGCATCATGGGTAACTTATCTATGTGGAAAACCAAATACCATGGGTAACTTATCTATGTGGAAAACAAAACATCATGGGTAACTCATCTTATCTATGTAGAAAACCAAACATCATGGGTAACTCATCTATGTAGAAAACCAAACATCATGGGTAACTCATCTATGTAGAAAACCAAACATCATGGGTAACTCATCTATGTAGAAAACCAAACATCATGGGTAACTCATCTTATCTATGTAGAAAACCAAACATCATGGGTAACTCATCTATGTAGAGAACCAAACATCATGGGTAACTCATCTTATCTATGTAGAAAACCAAACATCATGGGTAACTCATCTATGTAGAGAACCAAACATCATGGGTAACTCATCTTATCTATGTAGAAAACCAAACATCATGGGTAACTTATCTATGTGGAAAACAAAACATCATGGGTAACTTATCTATGTGGAAAACCAAATACCATGGGTAACTCATCTTATCTATGTGGAAAACCAAATACCATGGGTAACTTATCTATGTGGAAAACAAAACATGTGTTCAGCAGATGTCATTGGTCACATGCAGATGTTATTACGGGTGTAGCGAAATGCTTTTTAAAATTGTATTTTAATTTTAATAACACCAAAAAAATTTAATACTGCAAAGTTGCTTAGGAACTAGAAGCACGACTGCCCTATCTATCGGCACCATCCTGATCATCTTATCTATGTAGAAAACCAAACATCATGGGTAACTCATCTTATCTATCTAGAAAACCAAACATCACGGGTAACTCATCTATGTAGAAAACCAAACATCATGGGTAACTCATCTTATCTATGTGGAAAACCAAATACCATGGGTAACTTATCTATGTAGAAAACCAAACATCATGGGTAACTCATCTTATCTATGTAGAAAACCAAACATCATGGGTAACATCTTATCTATGTAGAAAACCAAACATCATGGGTAACTCATCTATGTAGAAAACCAAACATCATGGGTAACTCATCTTATGTAGAAAACCAAACATCATGGGTAACATCTTATCTATGTAGAAAACCAAACATCATGGGTAACTCATCTTATCTATGTAGAGAACCAAACATCACGGGTAACTCATCTATGTAGAAAACCAAACATCATGGGTAACTCATCTATGTAGAAAACCAAACATCATGGGTAACTCATCTATGTAGAAAACCAAACATCATGGGTAACTCATCTTATCTATGTAGAAAACCAAACACCATGGGTAACTCATCTATGTAGAAAACCAAACATCATGGGTAACTCATCTATGTAGAAAACCAAACATCATGGGTAACTCATCTTATCTATGTAGAGAACCAAACATCATGGGTAACTCATCTATGTAGAAAACCAAACATCATGGGTAACTCATCTATGTAGAAAACCAAACATCATGGGTAACTCATCTTATCTATGTAGAAAACCAAACATCATGGGTAACTCATCTATGTAGAAAACCAAGCATCATGGGTAACTCATCTTATCTATGTAGAAAACCAAACATCATGGGTAACTCATCTATGTAGAAAACCAAGCATCATGGGTAACTTATCTATGTGGAAAACCAAATACCATGGGTAACTTATCTATGTGGAAAACAAAACATCATGGGTAACTCATCTTATCTATGTAGAAAACCAAACATCATGGGTAACTCATCTATGTAGAAAACCAAACATCATGGGTAACTCATCTATGTAGAAAACCAAACATCATGGGTAACTCATCTTATCTATGTAGAAAACCAAACATCATGGGTAACTCATCTATGTAGAAAACCAAACATCATGGGTAACTTATCTATGTAGAGAACCAAACATCATGGGTAACTCATCTTATCTATGTAGAAAACCAAACATCATGGGTAACTCATCTATGTAGAAAACCAAGCATCATGGGTAACTTATCTATGTGGAAAACCAAATACCATGGGTAACTTATCTATGTGGAAAACAAAACATCATGGGTAACTCATCTTATCTATGTAGAAAACCAAACATCATGGGTAACTCATCTATGTAGAAAACCAAACATCATGGGTAACTCATCTTATCTATGTAGAAAACCAAACATCATGGGTAACTTATCTATGTAGAAAACCAAACATCATGGGTAACTCATCTTATCTATGTAGAAAACCAAACATCATGGGTAACATCTTATCTATGTAGAAAACCAAACATCATGGGTAACTCATCTATGTAGAAAACCAAACATCATGGGTAACTCATCTTATGTAGAAAACCAAACATCATGGGTAACATCTTATCTATGTAGAAAACCAAACATCATGGGTAACTCATCTTATCTATGTAGAGAACCAAACATCACGGGTAACTCATCTATGTAGAAAACCAAACATCATGGGTAACTCATCTATGTAGAAAACCAAACATCATGGGTAACTCATCTATGTAGAAAACCAAACATCATGGGTAACTCATCTTATCTATGTAGAAAACCAAACACCATGGGTAACTCATCTATGTAGAAAACCAAACATCATGGGTAACTCATCTATGTAGAAAACCAAACATCATGGGTAACTCATCTTATCTATGTAGAGAACCAAACATCATGGGTAACTCATCTATGTAGAAAACCAAACATCATGGGTAACTCATCTATGTAGAAAACCAAACATCATGGGTAACTCATCTTATCTATGTAGAAAACCAAACATCATGGGTAACTCATCTATGTAGAAAACCAAGCATCATGGGTAACTCATCTTATCTATGTAGAAAACCAAACATCATGGGTAACTCATCTATGTAGAAAACCAAGCATCATGGGTAACTTATCTATGTGGAAAACCAAATACCATGGGTAACTTATCTATGTGGAAAACAAAACATCATGGGTAACTCATCTTATCTATGTAGAAAACCAAACATCATGGGTAACTCATCTATGTAGAAAACCAAACATCATGGGTAACTCATCTATGTAGAAAACCAAACATCATGGGTAACTCATCTTATCTATGTAGAAAACCAAACATCATGGGTAACTCATCTATGTAGAAAACCAAACATCATGGGTAACTTATCTATGTAGAGAACCAAACATCATGGGTAACTCATCTTATCTATGTAGAAAACCAAACATCATGGGTAACTCATCTATGTAGAAAACCAAGCATCATGGGTAACTTATCTATGTGGAAAACCAAATACCATGGGTAACTTATCTATGTGGAAAACAAAACATCATGGGTAACTCATCTTATCTATGTAGAAAACCAAACATCATGGGTAACTCATCTATGTAGAAAACCAAACATCATGGGTAACTCATCTTATCTATGTAGAAAACCAAACATCATGGGTAACTTATCTATGTAGAAAACCAAACATCATGGGTAACTCATCTTATGTAGAAAACCAAACATCATGGGTAACTCATCTATGTAGAAAACCAAACATCATGGGTAACTCATCTTATCTATGTAGAAAACCAAACATCATGGGTAACTTATCTATGTGGAAAACAACATCATGGGTAACTCATCTTATCTATGTAGAAAACCAAACATCATGGGTAACTCATCTTATCTATGTGGAAAACCAAATACCATGGGTAACTTATCTATGTGGAAAACAAAACATCATGGGTAACTCATCTTATCTATGTAGAAAACCAAACATCATGGGTAACTTATCTATGTAGAAAACCAAACATCATGGGTAACTCATCTTATGTAGAAAACCAAACATCATGGGTAACTTATCTTATGTTTGTAAAAAAAAATATCCATTGATATTCTATAGAGATATTCAAAATACAATTGATAAACGTGAACATGATTACATGAACAACCAATGGATATTCTCTCTATCCCAATCTAAGAGAACAACATTGTGATCCCGGCAATTTAATTCAACCTCCCTAATCAGAACCACGTGAAGGGGAGTGGCTACCGTGGGGTCTTGTGTCTCGTTCTGTCTGCTATGTTCTCGGCTCATAGCAGCATATTGTCTGAAGAAATAAAAATAAAGAGAGAGAGAGAGAGATAAGAGTCTAGTAGAGTTAAGTGTTGTGCCTGATAAGGTGGTCCTTGGGAAATGACCGAGTTAGAATGGAGTCCAGCAACAACCACCGCATGTTTCCTGGATGAAGAGACCCATTACTAAATGCCCCGAGCTAGACAGTCATACTCTGTACTAAATGCCCCGAGCTAGACAGTCATACTCTGTACTAAATGCCCCGAGCTAGACAGTCATACTCTGTACTAAATGCCCCGAGCTAGACAGTCATACTCTGTACTAAATGCCCCGAGCTAGACAGTCATACTCTGTACTAAATGCCCCGAGCTAGGCAGTCATACTCTCTACTAAATGCCCCGAGCTAGACAGTCATACTCTGTACTAAATGCCCCGAGCTAGGCAGTCATACTCTGTACTAAATGCCCCGAGCTAGACAGTCATACTCTCTACTAAATGCCCCGAGCTAGACAGTCATACTCTGTACTAAATGCCCCGAGCTAGACAGTCATACTCTGTACTAAATGCCCCGAGCTAGACAGTCATACTCTGTACTAAATGCCCCGAGCTAGACAGTCATACTCTGTACTAAATGCCCCGAGCTAGACAGTCATACTCTGTACTAAATGCCCCGAGCTAGACAGTCATACTCTGTACTAAATGCCCCGAGCTAGACAGTCATACTCTGTACTAAATGCCCCGAGCTAGACAGTCATACTCTCTACTAAATGCCCCGAGCTAGACAGTCATACTCTGTACTAAATGCCCCGAGCTAGGCAGTCATACTCTGTACTAAATGCCCCGAGCTAGACAGTCATACTCTGTACTAAATGCCCCGAGCTAGACAGTCATACTCTGTACTAAATGCCCCGAGCTAGACAGTCATACTCTGTACTAAATGCCCCGAGCTAGACAGTCATACTCTGTACTAAATGCCCCGAGCTAGACAGTCATACTCTGTACTAAATGCCCCGAGCTAGACAGTCATACTCTGTACTAAATGCCCCGAGCTAGACAGTCATACTCTGTACTAAATGCCGGGAGCTAGACAGTCATACTCTGTACTAAATGCCCCGAGCTAGACAGTCATACTCTGTACTAAATGCCGGGAGCTAGACAGTCATACTCTGTACTAAATGCCCCGAGCTAGACAGTCATACTCTGTACTAAATGCCCCGAGCTAGACAGTCATACTCTGTACTAAATGCCCCGAGCTAGACAGTCATACTCTGTACTAAATGCCCCGAGCTAGACAGTCATACTCTGTACTAAATGCCCCGAGCTAGACAGTCATACTCTGTACTAAATGCCCCGAGCTAGACAGTCATACTCTGTACTAAATGCCCCGAGCTAGACAGTCATACTCTCTACTAAATGCCCCGAGCTAGACAGTCATACTCTGTACTAAATGCCCCGAGCTAGGCAGTCATACTCTGTACTAAATGCCCCGAGCTAGACAGTCATACTCTGTACTAAATGCCCCGAGCTAGACAGTCATACTCTGTACTAAATGCCCCGAGCTAGACAGTCATACTCTGTACTAAATGCCCCGAGCTAGACAGTCATACTCTGTACTAAATGCCCCGAGCTAGGCAGTCATACTCTCTACTAAATGCCCCGAGCTAGACAGTCATACTCTGTACTAAATGCCCCGAGCTAGGCAGTCATACTCTGTACTAAATGCCCCGAGCTAGGCAGTCATACTCTGTACTAAATGCCCCGAGCTAGGCAGTCATACTCTGTACTAAATGCCCCGAGCTAGGCAGTCATACTCTGTACTAAATGCCCCGAGCTAGGCAGTCATACTCTGTACTAAATGCCCCGAGCTAGACAGTCATACTCTGTACTAAATGCCCCGAGCTAGACAGTCATACTCTGTACTAAATGCCCCGAGCTAGACAGTCATACTCTGTACTAAATGCCCCGAGCTAGACAGTCATACTCTGTACTAAATGCCCCGAGCTAGACAGTCATACTCTGTACTAAATGCCCCGAGCTAGACAGTCATACTCTGTACTAAATGCCCCGAGCTAGACAGTCATACTCTGTACTAAATGCCCCGAGCTAGACAGTCATACTCTGTACTAAATGCCCCGAGCTAGACAGTCATACTCTGTACTAAATGCCCCGAGCTAGACAGTCATACTCTGTACTAAATGCCCCGAGCTAGACAGTCATACTCTGTACTAAATGCCCCGAGCTAGACAGTCATACTCTGTACTAAATGCCCCGAGCTAGACAGTCATACTCTGTACTAAATGCCCCGAGCTAGACAGTCATACTCTGTACTAAATGCCCCGAGCTAGACAGTCATACTCTGTACTAAATGCCCCGAGCTAGACAGTCATACTCTGTACTAAATGCCCCGAGCTAGACAGTCATACTCTGTACTAAATGCCCCGAGCTAGACAGTCATACTCTGTACTAAATGCCCCGAGCTAGACAGTCATACTCTGTACTAAATGCCCCGAGCTAGACAGTCATACTCTGTACTAAATGCCCCGAGCTAGACAGTCATACTCTGTACTAAATGCCCCGAGCTAGACAGTCATACTCTGTACTAAATGCCCCGAGCTAGACAGTCATACTCTGTACTAAATGCCCCGAGCTAGACAGTCATACTCTGTACTAAATGCCCCGAGCTAGACAGTCATACTCTGTACTAAATGCCCCGAGCTAGACAGTCATACTCTGTACTAAATGCCCCGAGCTAGACAGTCATACTCTGTACTAAATGCCCCGAGCTAGACAGTCATACTCTGTACTAAATGCCCCGAGCTAGACAGTCATACTCTGTACTAAATGCCCCGAGCTAGACAGTCATACTCTCTACTAAATGCCCCGAGCTAGACAGTCATACTCTGTACTAAATGCCCCGAGCTAGGCAGTCATACTCTGTACTAAATGCCCCGAGCTAGACAGTCATACTCTGTACTAAATGCCCCGAGCTAGACAGTCATACTCTGTACTAAATGCCCCGAGCTAGACAGTCATACTCTGTACTAAATGCCCCGAGCTAGACAGTCATACTCTGTACTAAATGCCCCGAGCTAGGCAGTCATACTCTGTACTAAATGCCCCGAGCTAGACAGTCATACTCTGTACTAAATGCCCCGAGCTAGGCAGTCATACTCTGTACTAAATGCCCCGAGCTAGGCAGTCATACTCTGTACTAAATGCCCCGAGCTAGGCAGTCATACTCTGTACTAAATGCCCCGAGCTAGGCAGTCATACTCTGTACTAAATGCCCCGAGCTAGGCAGTCATACTCTGTACTAAATGCCCCGAGCTAGACAGTCATACTCTGTACTAAATGCCCCGAGCTAGACAGTCATACTCTGTACTAAATGCCCCGAGCTAGACAGTCATACTCTGTACTAAATGCCCCGAGCTAGACAGTCATACTCTGTACTAAATGCCCCGAGCTAGACAGTCATACTCTGTACTAAATGCCCCGAGCTAGACAGTCATACTCTGTACTAAATGCCCCGAGCTAGACAGTCATACTCTGTACTAAATGCCCCGAGCTAGACAGTCATACTCTGTACTAAATGCCCCGAGCTAGACAGTCATACTCTGTACTAAATGCCCCGAGCTAGACAGTCATACTCTGTACTAAATGCCCCGAGCTAGACAGTCATACTCTGTACTAAATGCCCCGAGCTAGACAGTCATACTCTGTACTAAATGCCCCGAGCTAGACAGTCATACTCTGTACTAAATGCCCCGAGCTAGACAGTCATACTCTGTACTAAATGCCCCGAGCTAGACAGTCATACTCTGTACTAAATGCCCCGAGCTAGACAGTCATACTCTGTACTAAATGCCCCGAGCTAGACAGTCATACTCTGTACTAAATGCCCCGAGCTAGACAGTCATACTCTGTACTAAATGCCCCGAGCTAGACAGTCATACTCTGTACTAAATGCCCCGAGCTAGACAGTCATACTCTGTACTAAATGCCCCGAGCTAGACAGTCATACTCTGTACTAAATGCCCCGAGCTAGACAGTCATACTCTGTACTAAATGCCCCGAGCTAGACAGTCATACTCTGTACTAAATGCCCCGAGCTAGACAGTCATACTCTGTACTAAATGCCCCGAGCTAGACAGTCATACTCTGTACTAAATGCCCCGAGCTAGACAGTCATACTCTGTACTAAATGCCCCGAGCTAGACAGTCATACTCTGTACTAAATGCCCCGAGCTAGACAGTCATACTCTGTACTAAATGCCCCGAGCTAGACAGTCATACTCTGTACTAAATGCCCCGAGCTAGACAGTCATACTCTGTACTAAATGCCCCGAGCTAGACAGTCATACTCTGTACTAAATGCCCCGAGCTAGACAGTCATACTCTGTACTAAATGCCCCGAGCTAGACAGTCATACTCTGTACTAAATGCCCCGAGCTAGACAGTCATACTCTGTACTAAATGCCCCGAGCTAGACAGTCATACTCTGTACTAAATGCCCGGAGCTAGACAGTCATACTCTGTACTAAATGCCGGGAGCTAGACAGTCATACTCTGTACTAAATGCCGGGAGCTAGACAGTCATACTCTGTACTAAATGCCCCGAGCTAGACAGTCATACTCTGTACTAAATGCCCCGAGCTAGACAGTCATACTCTGTACTAAATGCCCCGAGCTAGACAGTCATACTCTGTACTAAATGCCCCGAGCTAGACAGTCATACTCTGTACTAAATGCCCCGAGCTAGACAGTCATACTCTGTACTAAATGCCCCGAGCTAGACAGTCATACTCTGTACTAAATGCCCCGAGCTAGACAGTCATACTCTGTACTAAATGCCCCGAGCTAGACAGTCATACTCTGTACTAAATGCCCCGAGCTAGACAGTCATACTCTGTACTAAATGCCCCGAGCTAGGCAGTCATACTCTGTACTAAATGCCCCGAGCTAGACAGTCATACTCTGTACTAAATGCCCCGAGCTAGACAGTCATACTCTGTACTAAATGCCCCGAGCTAGACAGTCATACTCTGTACTAAATGCCCCGAGCTAGACAGTCATACTCTGTACTAAATGCCCCGAGCTAGACAGTCATACTCTGTACTAAATGCCCCGAGCTAGACAGTCATACTCTGTACTAAATGCCCGGAGCTAGACAGTCATACTCTGTACTAAATGCCCCGAGCTAGACAGTCATACTCTGTACTAAATGCCCCGAGCTAGACAGTCATACTCTGTACTAAATGCCCCGAGCTAGACAGTCATACTCTGTACTAAATGCCCCGAGCTAGACAGTCATACTCTGTACTAAATGCCCCGAGCTAGACAGTCATACTCTGTACTAAATGCCCCGAGCTAGACAGTCATACTCTGTACTAAATGCCCCGAGCTAGACAGTCATACTCTGTACTAAATGCCCCGAGCTAGACAGTCATACTCTGTACTAAATGCCGGGAGCTAGACAGTCATACTCTGTACTAAATGCCGGGAGCTAGACAGTCATACTCTGTACTAAATGCCGGGAGCTAGACAGTCATACTCTGTACTAAATGCCGGGAGCTAGACAGTCATACTCTGTACTAAATGCCCCGAGCTAGACAGTCATACTCTGTACTAAATGCCCCGAGCTAGACAGTCATACTCTGTACTAAATGCCCCGAGCTAGGCAGTCATACTCTGTACTAAATGCCCCGAGCTAGACAGTCATACTCTGTACTAAATGCCCCGAGCTAGACAGTCATACTCTGTACTAAATGCCCCGAGCTAGACAGTCATACTCTGTACTAAATGCCCCGAGCTAGACAGTCATACTCTGTACTAAATGCCCCGAGCTAGACAGTCATACTCTGTACTAAATGCCCCGAGCTAGACAGTCATACTCTGTACTAAATGCCCCGAGCTAGGCAGTCATACTCTGTACTAAATGCCCCGAGCTAGACAGTCATACTCTGTACTAAATGCCCCGAGCTAGACAGTCATACTCTGTACTAAATGCCCCGAGCTAGACAGTCATACTCTGTACTAAATGCCCCGAGCTAGGCAGTCATACTCTGTACTAAATGCCCCGAGCTAGACAGTCATACTCTGTACTAAATGCCCCGAGCTAGACAGTCATACTCTGTACTAAATGCCCCGAGCTAGACAGTCATACTCTGTACTAAATGCCCCGAGCTAGACAGTCATACTCTGTACTGAATGCCCCGAGCTAGACAGTCATACTCTGTACTGAATGCCCCGAGCTAGGCAGTCATACTCTGTACTAAATGCCCCGAGCTAGACAGTCATACTCTGTACTAAATGCCCCGAGCTAGGCAGTCATACTCTGTACTAAATGCCCCGAGCTAGACAGTCATACTCTGTACTAAATGCCCCGAGCTAGACAGTCATACTCTGTACTAAATGCCGGGAGCTAGACAGTCATACTCTGTACTAAATGCCGGGAGCTAGACAGTCATACTCTGTACTAAATGCCCCGAGCTAGACAGTCATACTCTGTACTAAATGCCCCGAGCTAGGCAGTCATACTCTGTACTAAATGCCCCGAGCTAGGCAGTCATACTCTGTACTGAATGCCCCGAGCTAGGCAGTCATACTCTGTACTGAATGCCCCGAGCTAGACAGTTATACTCTGTACTAAATGCCCCGAGCTAGACAGTCATACTCTGTACTAAATGCCCCGAGCTAGACAGTCATACTCTGTACTAAATGCCGGGAGCTAGACAGTCATACTCTGTACTAAATGCCCCGAGCTAGACAGTCATACTCTGTACTAAATGCCCCGAGCTAGACAGTCATACTCTGTACTAAATGCCCCGAGCTAGACAGTCATACTCTGTACTAAATGCCCCGAGCTAGACAGTCATACTCTGTACTAAATGCCCCGAGCTAGACAGTCATACTCTGTACTAAATGCCCCGAGCTAGACAGTCATACTCTGTACTAAATGCCCCGAGCTAGACAGTCATACTCTGTACTAAATGCCCCGAGCTAGACAGTCATACTCTGTACTAAATGCCCCGAGCTAGACAGTCATACTCTGTACTAAATGCCCCGAGCTAGACAGTCATACTCTGTACTAAATGCCCCGAGCTAGACAGTCATACTCTGTACTAAATGCCCCGAGCTAGACAGTCATACTCTGTACTAAATGCCCCGAGCTAGGCAGTCATACTCTGTACTAAATGCCCCGAGCTAGACAGTCATACTCTGTACTAAATGCCCCGAGCTAGGCAGTCATACTCTGTACTAAATGCCCCGAGCTAGACAGTCATACTCTGTACTGAATGCCCCGAGCTAGGCAGTCATACTCTGTACTAAATGCCCCGAGCTAGGCAGTCATACTCTGTACTAAATGCCCCGAGCTAGACAGTCATACTCTGTACTAAATGCCCCGAGCTAGACAGTCATACTCTGTACTAAATGCCCCGAGCTAGGCAGTCATACTCTGTACTAAATGCCCCGAGCTAGACAGTCATACTCTGTACTAAATGCCCCGAGCTAGACAGTCATACTCTGTACTAAATGCCCCGAGCTAGGCAGTCATACTCTGTACTAAATGCCCCGAGCTAGACAGTCATACTCTGTACTGAATGCCCCGAGCTAGGCAGTCATACTCTGTACTAAATGCCCCGAGCTAGACAGTCATACTCTGTACTAAATGCCCCGAGCTAGGCAGTCATACTCTGTACTAAATGCCCCGAGCTAGACAGTCATACTCTGTACTAAATGCCCCGAGCTAGACAGTCATACTCTGTACTAAATGCCGGGAGCTAGACAGTCATACTCTGTACTAAATGCCGGGAGCTAGACAGTCATACTCTGTACTAAATGCCCCGAGCTAGACAGTCATACTCTGTACTAAATGCCCCGAGCTAGGCAGTCATACTCTGTACTAAATGCCCCGAGCTAGGCAGTCATACTCTGTACTGAATGCCCCGAGCTAGGCAGTCATACTCTGTACTGAATGCCCCGAGCTAGACAGTCATACTCTGTACTAAATGCCGGGAGCTAGACAGTCATACTCTGTACTAAATGCCCCGAGCTAGACAGTCATACTCTGTACTAAATGCCCCGAGCTAGACAGTCATACTCTGTACTAAATGCCCCGAGCTAGGCAGTCATACTCTGTACTAAATGCCCCGAGCTAGACAGTCATACTCTGTACTAAATGCCCCGAGCTAGACAGTCATACTCTGTACTAAATGCCGGGAGCTAGACAGTCATACTCTGTACTAAATGCCCCGAGCTAGACAGTCATACTCTGTACTAAATGCCCCGAGCTAGACAGTCATACTCTGTACTAAATGCCCCGAGCTAGACAGTCATACTCTGTACTAAATGCCGGGAGCTAGACAGTCATACTCTGTACTAAATGCCCCGAGCTAGACAGTCATACTCTGTACTAAATGCCCCGAGCTAGACAGTCATACTCTGTACTAAATGCCCCGAGCTAGACAGTCATACTCTGTACTAAATGCCCCGAGCTAGGCAGTCATACTCTGTACTAAATGCCCCGAGCTAGACAGTCATACTCTGTACTAAATGCCCCGAGCTAGACAGTCATACTCTGTACTAAATGCCGGGAGCTAGACAGTCATACTCTGTACTAAATGCCCCGAGCTAGACAGTCATACTCTGTACTAAATGCCCCGAGCTAGACAGTCATACTCTGTACTAAATGCCCCGAGCTAGACAGTCATACTCTGTACTAAATGCCCCGAGCTAGACAGTCATACTCTCTACTAAATGCCCCGAGCTAGACAGTCATACTCTCTACTAAATGCCCCGAGCTAGACAGTCATACTCTGTCAAGTCCCACGGAGAGGTTTTTAAAAAGAATGGCCTGCCGCAGCACAGCGACTCTTGTAGCATTTTAGGGGTTAAGTGTCTTGCTCAAGGGCAGCTGGAAATGTTTTATAAATTGTTGTAGGATCAAATGAATGTGTTGTGATATGATTACATTTACACACACACACACACACACAAAGTTATCAGTAGCACATCACATCAAAGTATATTTCAAGATTTATAAAGTGGTTCAAAGTAGTTTATTAGAACTTCAACCAAAAAGTTATGTTTATCAAATAATTTGTTAATAGTTGATTAACTAATTGTTAAACTGTTAACCCAGTTATAGAATTCTTTATACAGATCTGACCATCCTCTGGATCTGATTGGATAGTGTTATCATTTCAATCTCATTATTCTGTCAACTTCTCCCTGATTGGACAAAGAGCTCATAAATCAATGGAGCTGACTCCGCCCCGTGTGGTCGTAGTTCTGCCAGAGACGGAAGAGCAAGCGAGACACCCCAGTCGGAGATGGGTTTTTTTCTGGTTCAATAAAAGTCAATATGAACTAAGTAGACCCGACCCAGCGGATATTGCATTGGTGTCTATGAGAGACACACCCAGTTAAGAAGACCGGAACTGACTTTTTTTTCTGTGATAAACGGTCGGAGTTAACTGTCTTCATTTATCCACCATCTTTGGTTCTGCTTTGAATACATTGCGTGGAAATATTGCCACAAGCAATGCCCCGGGTGACGAGTGCGCACAGCAGTGTACCATGGCAACTTTGCTAGGATTCTTTTATGATTCTAAGTAACGGAATATTTAGGTTTAGCGCTCATCTGGGAATACATTGTAGGAAGAACTTTTCTTATTATTTGCTTGTAGAAATACATTTCCCTTTTTTTCAGTCGTTTGAGAAGTCTACGCTCATGGATAACTCCATGTCTTGCTACCCAGACGTAAGTTAACCCCCTTTTTTTTACATTTGAAAAACATTTAAAACTTAAAAGTGGGATTGTGAAATGATTAATTAACATGCTGTTTAGATAGGTTATATTCTTCTATTATTTCAATTTGAATGTGTGTTTTTGTTGACAAAAGACCAGAGTTTAGGATATCTATTCTAGGTGAATAGTTTCTGTCGGTCGAATAGATCCAAACCTATATAAAGCAATGAATGGAAGATATGATATTTATGTTCAACTTCAAGAGGCAGATAGGGTCTGATTGACCAACTAAACTGTCCTTTTAATTTAAAGTTAAAAAATCATTCAAGTTTCAAGCTATAGCTCATTTGGTCGCATTGGTTGCAAGAAAGTGTTGGACCAAAATAGGTTTTTCAAGAGAATGGATATGCAATGGGTGGTGATGTGTTAGCGCCATCTCGGCCGCTATATTTGCTTGGCAAAGGTAAAATTAGGTTACATTATCGACGGAGTAGGGCGACGTTTGAAATGACGTTTGCATTGATTTACATAACCTTAAAGGACAGTTTAGTTGGTCAACCAGATCCTATCGGCCTCTTGAAGTTGAACATAAATGTCATATCTTCCATTCATTGCTTTATATAGGTTTGGATCTATTCGACCGGCAGAAGCTGTTACTTCGTCTCCTCGTACTGATGAAAATATCACCGGCCTTTACCACCATCCCCCCTATTTAATCGGTTCTTGTTTTTATGATGAGAACTTCTCACTAGTTAGTGATGCTATCCAGTCCGTGCAAGATCCACGTGTGTGTCTGTGTGCGTGAGAGAGAGAAGAGAGATGATGTCTGGGCTCGTGATGCCAGGCTCACTTGTTTATGCCATCCTTGTTCTAACCAGATCACATCCAACTGTGCGTGTGCGTGAGAGACATGATGTCTCTGCTTATAATACTAAAATAGATTTGAATTAATTTGATGACACAGTGATATTTAAGTGCCCCTTTGAAAACTACTGTAAAACCCACTCACTGAGTGTCCCTTTGATAACTACTGTAAAACCCACTCACTGAGTGTCCCTTTGAAAACTACTGTAAAACCCACTCACTGAGTGTCCCTTTGAAAACTACTGTAAAACCCACTCACTGAGTGTCCCTTTGAAAACTACTGTAAAACCCACTCACTGAGTGTCCCTTTGAAAACTACTGTAAAACCCACTCACTGAGTGTCCCTTTGATAACTACTGTAAAACCCACTCGCTGAGTGTCCCTTTGATAACTACTGTAAAACCCACTCACTGAGTGTCCCTTTGATAACTACTGTAAAACCCACTCGCTGAGTGTCCCTTTGATAACTACTGTAAAACCCACTCGCTGAGTGTCCCTTTGATAACTACTGTAAAACCCACTCGCTGAGTGTCCCTTTGATAACTACTGTAAAACCCACTCGCTGAGTGTCCCTTTGATAACTACTGTAAAACCCACTCACTGAGTGTCCCTTTGATAACTACTGTAAAACCCACTCGCTGAGTGTCCCTTTGAAAACTACTGTAAAACCCACTCACTGAGTGTCCCTTTGATAACTACTGTAAAACCCACTCGCTGAGTGTCCCTTTGATAACTACTGTAAAACCCACTCACTGAGTGTCCCTTTGATAACTACTGTAAAACCCACTCACTGAGTGTCCCTTTGATAACTACTGTAAAACCCACTCGCTGAGTGTCCCTTTGATAACTACTGTAAAACCCACTCGCTGAGTGTCCCTTTGATAACTACTGTAAAACCCACTCGCTGAGTGTCCCTTTGATAACTACTGTAAAACCCACTCGCTGAGTGTCCCTTTGATAACTACTGTAAAACCCACTCGCTGAGTGTCCCTTTGATAACTACTGTAAAACCCACTCACTGAGTGTCCCTTTGAAAACTACTGTAAAACCCACTCACTGAGTGTCCCTTTGATAACTACTGTAAAACCCACTCGCTGAGTGTCCCTTTGATAACTACTGTAAAACCCACTCGCTGAGTGTCCCTTTGATAACTACTGTAAAACCCACTCACTGAGTGTCCCTTTGATAACTACTGTAAAACCCACTCGCTGAGTGTCCCTTTGATAACTACTGTAAAACCCACTCGCTGAGTGTCCCTTTGATAACTACTGTAAAACCCACTCGCTGAGTGTCCCTTTGATAACTACTGTAAAACCCACTCGCTGAGTGTCCCTTTGATAACTACTGTAAAACCCACTCGCTGAGTGTCCCTTTGATAACTACTGTAAAACCCACTCGCTGAGTGTCCCTTTGATAACTACTGTAAAACCCACTCGCTGAGTGTCCCTTTGATAACTACTGTAAAACCCACTCGCTGAGTGTCCCTTTGATAACTACTGTAAAACCCACTCGCTGAGTGTCCCTTTGATAACTACTGTAAAACCCACTCGCTGAGTGTCCCTTTGATAACTACTGTAAAACCCACTCGCTGAGTGTCCCTTTGATAACTACTGTAAAACCCACTCGCTGAGTGTCCCTTTGATAACTACTGTAAAACCCACTCGCTGAGTGTCCCTTTGATAACTACTGTAAAACCCACTCGCTGAGTGTCCCTTTGATAACTACTGTAAAACCCACTCGCTGAGTGTCCCTTTGATAACTACTGTAAAACCCACTCGCTGAGTGTCCCTTTGATAACTACTGTAAAACCCACTCGCTGAGTGTCCCTTTGATAACTACTGTAAAACCCACTCGCTGAGTGTCCCTTTGATAACTACTGTAAAACCCACTCGCTGAGTGTCCCTTTGATAACTACTGTAAAACCCACTCGCTGAGTGTCCCTTTGATAACTACTGTAAAACCCACTCGCTGAGTGTCCCTTTGATAACTACTGTAAAACCCACTCGCTGAGTGTCCCTTTGATAACTACTGTAAAACCCACTCGCTGAGTGTCCCTTTGATAACTACACTGATCAAAAATATAAATGCAACATGCAATAATTTGCAACAAAGATTTTACTGAGTTATAGTTCATTTAAATCAGTCAATTGAAATAATATATATAATATATTCATTAGGCCTTAATCTATGAATTTCACATGACTGGGAATACATTTTTAAAAAAAATGTATTTAACTAGGCAAGTCAGTTAAGAACAAATTCTTATTTACAATGACGGCCAAACCCTCCCCTAACCCGGACGATGCTGGGCCAATTGTGCGCCACCCTATGGGACTCCCGATCACGGCCGGTTGTAATACAGCCCGGGATCGAACCATGGTCTGTAGTTTCCTGTCCTGCTAAGCATTCAAAATGTAACGAGTACTTTTGTATGTCAGGGAAAATGTATGGAGTAAAACGTACATCATTTTATTTTGGATTGTAGTGAAATAGAAGTAAAAGTTGTCAAAAATATGAATAGCAAAGTACAGATACCCCAAAAAACTACTTAAGTAGTACTTTAAACTATTTTTACTTAAGTACTTTACACCGCTGAAAACCAGTCAGTATCTGGTGTGACCATTTGCCTCATGCAGTGCGACACATCTCCTTCACATAGAGTTGATCAGGCTGTTGATTGTGGCCTGTGGAATGTTGTCCCACTCCTCTTCAATGGCTGCGAAGTTTCTGGATATTGGCTGTCGTACACGTCGATCCAGAGCATCTCAAACATGCTCAATGGGTGACACATCAGGCCATGGAAGAACTGGGACATTTTCAGTTTCCAGGAATTGTGTACAGATCCTTGCTACATGGAGACGTGCATTATCATGCTGAAACATGAGGTGATGGCGTCGAATGAATGGCACGACAATGGGGCTCAGGATCTCGTCACGTTATCTCTGTGCATTCAAATTGCCATCGATAAAATGCAATTGTGTTAGTTGTCCGTAGCTTATGCCTGTCCATACCATAACCCCACCGCCACCATGGGGCACTCTGTTCACAACGTTGACATCAGCAAACCGCTCGCCCACACGTCTCCCATCTGCCAGGTACAGTTGAAACCGCGATTCATCTGTGAAGAGCACACTTCTCCAGCGTGCCAGTGGCCATCGAAGGTGAGTTTGCCCACTGAACTGCAGTCAAGTCAAGACCCTGGTGAGGACGACGAGCTGCGCTGAGAGGACACAGTAATTCTTTGCTTGTGCAAACCCACCGTTTCATCAGCTGTCCAGGTGGCTGGTCTCAGACGATCCCGCAGGTGAAGAAGCCAGATGTGGAGGTCCTGTGCTGGCGTGGTTACACGTGATCTGCTGTTGTGAGGCCGGTTGGACGTACTGCCAAATTCTATAAAACGAAGTTTGAGTCGGCTTATGATAGAGAAATTAACATGATATTTTCTGGGAAAAGATCTGGTGGTCATTCCTTCAGTCAGCATGACAATTGCACGCTGTGGCATTGTGTTGTGTGACAAAACTGCACATTTTAGAGTTGCCTTTTATTGACCCCAGCACAAGGTGCACCGGTGTAATAGGCATACTGTTTAATCAGCTTCATGATATGCCACACCTGTCAGGTGGATGGATGATCTTGGCAAAGGAGAAATGCTAACAGGGATGTAAACACATTTGTGCAAAACATTTGAGAGAAATAATTGTGCGTATGGATTTTTTTTTTGAGATCTTTTATTTCAGAACATGAAACAACACTGTACATGTTGCGTTTTATATTTTTGTTCAGTTTACTTTAAAACCCATCATAAGACTCCCTCTCCTTTTGGTGATGCCCACTGACCGAACTGTACAAAAAGTGTAGGTTATATACATTCTATAGTAGTATGTAGGTCTACATATCTTTTCCTTTTTGTTTTGATATTTATAGGATTTGTGGAGAGTTTAGTAACCAGTTTGGATTTTTACATTTTTTTTATTTAACTAGGCAAGTCAGTTAAGAACAAATTCTTATTTACAATGGCGGCCTACCGGGGAACAGAGGGTTAAACTGCCTTGTTCAGGAGCAGAACGACAGATTTTTACCTTGTCAGCTCGGGGATTCGATCCAGCAACCTTTCGGTTACTGACACTCTGTCGAATGTGTTTGGAATCTTCCTAAATGTGTAACGCTGTGGAGGTGTAGTAGATGGAATTTTATTTAATTAAATGTATAACTAATATATTGTTTTTATGGCTGAACATCAATATCTAACTTTAACATTATACGTTGGAAGTTTATTTTCAAAAGCAAAAGTAACATTCTCAGATGACTCCTTCATCTTGAGGGTTTATGTTTTAATTGTTAACTATATATCAGTGATGTCATTGGCTGTATGACACTCATTATGTTTTAATTGTTAACTATATATCAGTGATGTCATTGGCTGTATGACACTCATTATGTTTTAATTGTTAACTATATATCAGTGATGTCATTGGCTGTATACCACTCATTATGTTGTAAATGTTAACTATATATGAGTGATGTCATTGGCTGTATGACACTCATTATGTTTTAAATGTTAACTATATATCAGTCTGTATGACCTTCAATATGTCTTTAATCACCACATCAAGTGAATCACAAGATGAGGCCTTCACTGTCTTAACATAAAATCTCGTGGGTCAGAGGGCGGTACTCTGTATCCTTCCTTCCTCCTTCCTCCTCCTCCTCCCTCCCTTCTTCCTGTCCTCCCCCTCCGGATCCCCGAATATCGGGATGTTACCGAAACTGAGCCCCAGCTCTGCCCCGTCCCCCTCTCGCTCGGTGAGACACACGGCTCGCACCTCCGCGTCCACACCTCCGCACGGCATCGTGGGTCGGAGGGCGGTTCTCTGGATCTCTCCTTCCTCTGGGAAGTTGAGCTGGATGTATTCCACCAGTTTCTGTATAGCGGCCCGACATAGAGACATGTCTCCGCTGGTACGTCTGTAGCCGCCGCTGTTGACCTCGCTGCAGGCGTCCTCCTCGTGTTCTGACTCCTGGGATACAGTTGGAGTTACAACAATGGACGGAATCACTCCACAACATCACAGAGACGGACAATAGATCAAACATATTTCAGAACCACATTGTGGACCACCGTTAGACTTTAAACAATCCCAGTAGGCACTCATAGTACAGTATGGAATTGATGTCAGCTATAAGAAATGACATCACACATGTATGCAAAAACAGACCTGGTACGAGTCCTGATCTGGGTCTCTGCTGGTGGTGGACTGCTGGTCTGGGTCTCTGCTGGTGGTGGAATGCTGGTCTGGGTTTCTGCTGGTGGTGGACTGCTGGTCTGGGTCTCTGCTGGTGGTGGACTGCTGGTCTGGGTCTCTGCTGGTGGTGGACTGCTGGTCTGGGTCTCTGCTGGTGGTGGACTGCTGGTCTGGGTCTCTGCTGGTGGTGGACTGCTGATCTGGGTCTCTGCTGGGGGTGGACTGCTGGTCTGGGTCTCCTTAGTGATCCTCGTACCTGGTCTGGGCCACCAGGAGCCAGTCCTCCAGTAGACGGATGTGGCTCAGAGCGTTCTCCTGGGTGATGGGCATCGTGGCTGGGGCTGGGCCGCACCAGAGCCCCCCTGCATCCTGGGTCGATGGGCCCCTCTAGAGGCACCGGGGCTGGGGCTGGGCCGGAGCAGAGCCCCTCTCTGATTCAGAGGGCTTGGGTTAAATGTGGAAGACACATTTCAGTTGAATGTATTCAGTTGTACAACTGAATAGGTATCCCCCCCTTTCCCCTGCATCCTGGGTCGATGGGCCCCTCTACACTGTGTTAACTAACCTCCAAACGAGCTTCAATGCCATACAACTCTCCCTCCGTGGCCTCCAACTGCTCTTAAATGCAAGTAAAACTAAATGCATGCTCTTCAACCGATCGCTGCCTGCACCTGCCCGACCGTCCAGCATCACTACTCTGGACAGCTCCGACTTAGAATATGTGGATAACTACAAATACCTAGGTGTCTGGTTAGACTGTAAACTCTCCTTCCAGACTCACATTAAGCATCTCCAATCCCAAATTAAATCTAGAATCGGCCTAATCCACAACAAAGCATCCTTCACTCATGCTGCCAAACATACCCTCGTAAAACCCTCGTAAAACTGACTATCCTATTGTTAGACATCAGGTATCCTATGAAAAGGAGAAGTGCCACAGTTTGGTACAAGTCAACAGGACAGCCGTGAGTTGGGGAGGAGTGAGGAATTTGGGCCGAGGAAGAACAGGCATCACTAAAGTTCTGTCTAGCAACAGAGATGTAATTGGCTGTCCAGATGTGTAAGGAGAAGACTAAGCATAGGAGGAAGGTTTAAATACCAGTGCTTGTGTAAATAAGTATTTTGTAGGTTCAGGTGTCTGACCCATTGGGTGAATAAACTTGGTTTGAGCGTTACCTAGTTGTCCGTTAGTTTTTACTTTGTCTATTTAGAACCTAACAGGTGCCTTTTGGCAAACTCCAAGCAGGCTGTCATGTGCCTTTTACTGAGGAGTGGCTTCTGTCTGGCCACTCTACCATAAAGGTTTCTAGAAAGAGTCTTGGTATTTCCAAACTTCTTCCATTTAAGAATGATGGAGGCCACTGTGTTCTTGGGGACCTTCAATGCTGCAGACATTTTTTGCTACTCTTCCCCAGATCTGTGCCTCGACACAATCCTGTCGACCTCATGGCTTGGTTTTTGCTCTGACATGCACTGTCTACTGTGGGACCTTATATAGACAGGTGTGTGCCTTTCCAAATAATGTCCAATTAATTGAACTCCAATGGACTCCAGTGGACTCCAATCATGTTGTAGAAACATCTCAAGGATGATCAATGGAAACAGGATGCACCGGAGCTGAATTTTGAGTCTCATAACAAAGGGTCTGAATACTTATGTAAATAAGGTATCTGTTTTTTATTTTTTAAGAATTTGCACAAAACAATCTAAAAACTTGTTTTCACTTTGTCATTATGGGGTATTGTGTGTAGATTGATGGGGGGGGGAAATAATTTAATCTATTTTAGAATAAGGCTGTAACAAAACAAAAAGTGGAAAAAAGGGGTCTGAATACACTGTTTTTTTAATAAGATTATGTTTAACAATCAGCTAAATAAAAACTAGACTGAGTGTCACAAAATAAAAAAAGAAGGAGACCAAGGTGCAGCGGGGTCTCATTTTCCTCTTTATTTAAAATGTCGCCAACAAAACAACAAACGAAAGAAACAACCGTGAAGCTTACAGGGCTATAGTGCCACAAACAAAGTTAACTGCCCACAACGAAAGGAGGGGAAAATGGCTACCTAAGTATGGTTCCCAATCAGAGACAACAATAGACAGCTGTCCCTGATTGAGAACCATACCCGGCCAAAACAAAGAAATAAAGAAACATAGAAAACAAAACATAGAATGCCCACCCCAAATCACACCCTGACCAAACCAAATAGAGACATAAAAAGGCTCTCTAAGGTCAGGGCGTGACACTGAGAGAATCTAAATTTCAGAAAATGCCTTGGCATGGGACAACCCCAATTGATTTTGATATAATGTTTGAGTCACTCAGATAGCATAAGAACACAACGTAAGCCGTGACAAAATGTGTAGAATTGAGGAACATTTGCTTTAAAACTGCACATTTTATCTCAGTCAAATGGCAAAATGTGTAGAATTGAGGAACATTTGCTTTAAAACTGCACATTTTATCTCAGTCAAATGGCAAAATGTGTAGAATTGAAGGAACATTTGCTTTAAAACTGCACATTTTATCTCAGTCAAATGGCAAAATGTGTAGAATTGAAGGAAATTTTCTTTAAAATGTGCATTTAAAAAAAACTCAGTCCCATGACAAAATTTGTAGAACTGCACACCCACTACCAAAACCCTCACCACGAGTGACAAGTCACAACATATATGTGTAGCATTTGATGCATTCAGTGTATTTTGAGGTTTTTCAATTAGGTAAAAGCTAAACTATATTTCAAATGGTGTCAACATAATGACATTTTTATTAATTTCCGGGTAGAATCTCCTTTTTAAAAAGTCACCAGTCGTTCTCAAGGGAGCATGCCTGGGCAACCCCAGGTTTTCAGAACCTCTGACTGTAGTCCAGAAAAGCTTTCAGGCCACCTCTCTATCTATTCAACCAACTTCAGACATTGAAATCATTTTAAACCCGTTCAATCCTGTCTATGGACAATGACACAGATCATCCAAACACAGAAACCCCTTACAACTGTCTGGCCTAAATCGTGCAGAACTGCCCTCCAACAGCCCACAACCTTAAAGCCAAACCTAAACCTAACCCTAAACCTAACCCTCCAACAGCCCACAACCTTAAAGCCAAACCTAAACCTAAACCTAACCCTAAACTTAACCCTGCAACAGCCCACATTCTGAAAACTTAACCCTCCAACAGCCCACATTCTGAAAACTTAACCCTGCAACAGCCCACATTCTGAAAACGTAACCCTGTAACAGCCCAGAACGTTTCAGTATAAACACTTTCCCTTGTGTTAGTTGTGGACTGTCTGTTGTGGACTGTCTGTTGTGGACTGCAGCTGTTGGTTCACAACTATACAGTCTATCATATTCTTCAATTGAAAACAGGTCTAAGAAACACAACTCGCTTGCCCCTATTTGTCAGGTCAAATATCCCTGGACCAGAAAAGGTTCTCAGACAACATAATATATAAAGAAAGTAGCTCTCAGTAGAAGCTTCTCTTTTACACTTCAGTGGGACAATAGCAGGAGCAAGAAAAGAGCATTGCTTTGGTTTGAAGAGTACAATCTTTTTCTGCCCACCAGGCCAGCGCGAAAACACTGACCGCCACCGACCGCCCCCAAAAACAGCTACCGGCTCATTGAGCTGTAGACCAGAGTGTCCTGGCCTCTGCTATCGACCCAGGCCAGGCTGGGACGTGAACCCAAAGAACCTTCTCCCTCCTTTTCTCCACCCACGGCTTCCATCTACTTTTCCTTTCCTTTTTTTGGACGTGTGTTCTTCACTTTTTCCGGTGTAAACATTTGAGAAGTCAGCTTTTTCGCTTGGTGAAATGTATTAGTACAGGGTTAGGACATTGAAAGACAGTCTTTGTGTACCTCTGGTGACATAATATAGCAACTGCATGATCTCTCTTCAGAGGCAGGGGTAGGGCTACAGGTGAGCAAGACACGGAGCAGCAGGGAGAGAGACAGCTTGTTGAATTGGAAGTTGAACTAGGGCTACAGGTGAGCAAGACACGGAGCAGCAGGGAGAGAGACAGCTTGTTGAATTGGAAGTTGAACTAGGGCTACAGGTGAGCAAGACACGGAGCAGCAGGGAGATAGTTTTTACCCAGCTAGCACATAACGTTCTGAGAACCATATGTTTCCTTAGAGCTTGGTAAGAGCGTGATTGTCCTTTTAGTTATTTTGCATACAACCTTTCCACAACGTTCTGGGAATGGTGCAGGATACCCAGCTAGCACATCATGTTCTAAGAACCATGTTTCTTAGGTGGGAATTTCCGTACTTCAGCATAACATTTCCTACAGGTTTCCTCATGGTTCTTTTTAAAGTCGTGTTCTCAGAACGTTCAGGGAAACGTTAAGAAACAAAGTTGTTGTGTAGGAATATTAGTACTTCAGCGTAACGTTTTCTGCAGGTTTCGTTATGGTTCTATTTAAAGTCGTGTTCTCAGAACATTAAGAAAACCACCAAGAAAACGTTAGTAACGTTCTAAGAATGTTATTTAAAAACATATGTGACCGACCGGCTCGATTCGGACTTATGTAGCAAAATGTTAAATGTATTTTATTTTTTTATACATTGGATAAAAGTAGAGACTCAGAGATAGAAAATGGTATGTCATACTCTACAGTTGAGGAACAATGGGAAAGTAATTCTGCTTTGAAAGTTGATAAACTTTTATTAAAAAAAAAAAAAAAATCACCTTTATTTAACCAGGTAGGCTAGTTGAGAACACGTTCTCATTTACAACTGCGACCTGGCCAAGATAAAGCATAACAGTTCGACACATACAACAACAACACAGAGTTACACATGGAGTAAAACAAACATACAGTCAATAATACAGTAAATACAAAAAGAAAAAAAAAGTCTATATACAGTGAGTGCAAATGAGGTAAGATAAGGGAGTTAAGGCAATAAATAGGCCATGGTGGCGAAGTAATTACAATATAGCAATTAAACACTGGAATGGTAGATGTGCAGAAGATGAATGTGCAAGTAGAGATACTGGGGTGCAAAGGAGCAAGATAAATAAATGAATACAGTATGGTGATGAGGTAGTTGGATGGGCTGTTTACAGATGGGCTATGCACAGGTGCAGTGATCTGTGAGCTGCTGTGACAGCTGGTGCTTAAAGCTAGTGAGGGAGATATGAGTCTCCAGCTTCAGTGATTTTTGCAGTTCGTTCCAGTCATTGGCAGCAGAGAACTGGAAGGCGGCCAAAATAGGAATTGGCTTTGGAGGTGACCAGTGAGATATGCCTGCTGGAGCACATGCTACGAGTGGGTGCTGCTATGGTGACCAGTGAGCTGAGATAAGGCGGGGCTTTACCTAGCAGAGACTTGTAGATGACCTGGAGCCAGTGGGTTTGGCGACGAGTATGAAGCGAGGGCCAGCCAACGAGAGCGTACAGGTCGCATAGGTGGGTAGTATATGGGGCTTTGGTGACAAAACGGATGGCACTGTGATAGACTGCATCCAATTTGTTGAGTAGAGTGTTGGAGGCTATTTTATAAATGACATCGCCGAAGTCGAGGATTGGTAGAATAGTCAGTTTTACGAGGGTATGTTTGGCAGCATGAGTGAAGGATGCTTTGTTGCGAAATAGGAAGCCGATTCTAGATTTAACTTTGGATTGGAGATGCTTAATGTGAGTCTGGAAGGAGAGTTTTACATTCTAACCAGACACCTAGGTATTTGTAGTTATCCACATATTCTAAGTCGGAGCTGTCCAGAGTAGTGATGCTGGATGGGCAGGCAGGTCCTGGCAGTGATCGGTTGAAGTGCATGCATTTAGTTTTACTTGCATTTAAGAGTTGTATGGCATTGAAGCGTGCCACCTGGTCAACATCCGGTGAAATTGCAGAGCGCGAAATTGAAGATACAAAATTCGTCATATTCAACATTCATGAAAAATACAAGTGTTATACATCAGTTAAAAGCTTAACTTCTTGTTAATCCAGCCGCTTTGTCAGATTTCAAAAAGGCTTTACGGCGAAAGCATACCATGCGGTTATCTGAGGACTGCGCCCCCCATACAAAAGCATTACAAACATTTTCCAAACAAGCAGAGGCGTCACGAAAGTCAGAAATAGCGATAAAATAAATCACTTACCTTTCAAGATCTTCCTCTGTTTGCAATCCAAAGGGTCCCAGCTACATCACAAATGGTCGTTTTGTTCGATAAAGTCCTTCTTTATATCCCCAAAAAGTCAGTTTAGTTGGCTTGACTCATTAATCCGCCGGTTTCCCTCATTTAAAATGCATACAAATGAATCCCAAAAGTTACCAATAAACTACGTCCAAACAAGTCAAACAACGTTTCTAATCAATCCTCAGGCACCCTAATATGTAAATAAACGATACAATTTAAAGTCCAATACAGCTAATGAAAGACACAGATCTTGTGAATCCAGTCAACATTTCCGATTTTTAAAATGTTTTACAGGGAAGACACAATATGTAAAGATGTACATCTATTACCTAAAAACACATTAGCATAATCCACCATCTTTTATTTGTCCACCAACACCAGTAGCCATCACCAATTCGGCTAAACTAAGATATTTATAGCCCCTAACCAACAAAAAAACTCATTAGATGACAGTCTGATAACATATTTATGGTATGGGATAGGTTTTGTTAGAAAAAAGTGCATATTTCAGGTAGATGGCATAGTTTACAATTGCACCCACCATCACAAATGGACTAGAATAATTACAATGAGCAACGTGTTTACCTAACTACTAATCATCAAACATTTCGTAAAAATACACAGCATACACGAATCGAAAGACACAGATCCTGTGAATACAGACAATATTTCAGATTTTCTAAGTGTCTTACAGCGAAAACACAATAAATCGTTATATTAGCATAGCACATAGCACATAGCAGCCCAGCATTGATTCTAGCCAAAGTGGGCGATAACGTCAACATCGCCAAAAATATATTAATTTTTTCACTAACCTTCTCAGAATTCTTCAGATGACACTCCTGTAACATCATATTACACAATCCATATAGAGTTTGATCGAAAATGTTTATATTTAGCCACCAAAATCATGGTTAGACAATGTGAAATGTAGCTCAGCTGGTCAGAAAATGTCCTTGCGCCACTTAGACAGTGATCTACTCTTATACATAAATACTCATAAACGTGACTAAAAAATATAGGGTGGACAGGGATTGATAGACAATTTAATTCTTAATACAATTGCGTTATTACATTTTTTAATTTATCCTTACTTTTCAATACAGTTTGCGCCAAGCGAAGCTACGTCAAAAAACATGGCGTCCTAAGCCACTAAAATGTTTCGACAGAAACACGATTTATCATAATAAAAATGTCCTACCTTGAGCTGTTCTTCCATCAGTATCTTGGGCAAAGGATCCTTTCTTGGGAGAAATCGTCTTTTGGTGGAAAGCTGTCCTCTTGCCATGTGGAAATGTCAACTGCGTTCGGGATGAACTGAAAAGCGTGCCCAACTTTTCACATCGTTGCAAAAATAAATGTCCCAAAATCGCACTAAACGGATATAAATTGCTATAAAACGCCTTAAGGTAGTTAATTTATGATGTTTTTAACTCCTAAAACGAGTGAAAAGATGACCGGAGAAATATAACAGGCTAAACTAACGCTTGGAACAGGTGCGCGCCGGTGTCCTCTAGGCTCATGACGCAGCTCCCAAAGAATGACTAGCTTCAGGGTTTTTTCATTTGTAGGGCCTGTGAACGCGCAATCGACCCCGTTGGAATCGTCATCACGTAAAGGCATCCAGGGGAAGACGTAAGAAGTGTCCGTATAGTCATAGCAACGACAGTGCCCTTTTAAATGACTTCAGAAGAGTGGCCAACATTTCTCAAATCTGACTCCATGTCAGGGAAATTGCTGTAGAATGGGCTCTGTTCCACTTAGAGACAAAATTTCAACTCCTATAGAAACTATAGACTGTTTTCTATCCAATAATAATAATAATATGCATATTGTACGATCAAGGATTTTGTGGGAAGCCGTTTAAAAAATTTGCCAAATTAGCATAAATAGTCTAAACAGCGCCCCCATCCCCAACAAGATGGAGAATAGTATGTTCATTACCGGAGATAAATAACGAAGTGCACACCCTCACCGACGCGCGCCACAATACTACAGCCAAAATGGGAGCCACCTAGAACAACTACAAATTCTAGCAAATTTTTCAGAAAACAAGCCTGAAACTCTTTCTAAAGACTGTTGACATCTAGTGGCAGCCATAGGAACTGCAATCTGGGAGGTATTCCTTTGATATTCCCATAGACAGCCATTATAATGAGTGGTGAGCTCCAAAAAAAAATCCTGGATGGATTCTCCTCGGGTTTTTGCCTGCTATATCGGTTCTGTTATACTCACAGACATTATTGTAACAGTTTTGGAAACTTTAGATTGTTTTCTATCCAATACTACCATTATATGCATGTCCTAGATTCTGGGCCTGAGTAACAGGCAGTTTACTTTGGGCACCTCAGTCATCCGAACTTCGGAAATACTGCCCCCTACCCCGAAGAAGTTAACACAGTTTCCAAAGAAGGGCCAGAAGTATACAGAATGGTGTCATCTGCGTAGAGGTGGATCAGAAAATCACCAGCAGCAAGAGCGACATCATTGATGTATACAGAGAAGAGAGTCGGCTCGAGAATTGAACCCTGTGGCAGCCCCATAGAGACTGCCAGAGGTCCGGACAATAGGCCCTCCGACTTGACACACTGGACTCTATCAGAGAAGTAGTTGGTGAACCAGGCAAGGCAGTCATTTGAGAAACGAAGGCTGTTGAGTCTGCCAATTAGAATGTGGTGATTGACAGAGTCGAAAGCCTTGGCCAGGTCAATGAATACGGCTGCACAGTACAGTCTCTTATCGATGGCAGTTATGATATCGTTTAGGACCTTGAGCGTGGCTGAGGTGCACCCATGACCATCTCGGAAGCCAGATTGCATATCGGAGAAGGTACGGTGGGATTCGAAATGGTCGGTGATCTGTTTGTTAACTTGGCTTTCGAAGACGTTAGAAAGGCAGGGTAGGATAGATATAGGCCTGTATCAGTTTGGGTCTAGAGTGTCTCCACCTTTGAAGAGGGGGATGACCGCGGCAGCTTTCCAATCTTTGGGAATCTCAGATGATACGAAAGAGAGGTTGAACAGGCTAGTAATAGGGGTTGCAACAATTTTGGCAGATCATTTTAGAAAGAGAGGGTCCAGATTGACTAGCCTGGCTGATTTGTAGGGATCCAGATTTTGCAGCTCTTTCAGAACATCAGCTATCTGGATTTGGGTGAAGGAGAAATGGGGGAGGCTTGGGCGAGTTGCTGTGGGGGGTGCAGGGCAGTTGACCGGGGTCCTGAGCGCTCTGAAGCATGTTTTCGTCAAGGATCTCTCTATACTTTGCTCTGTTCATCTTTCCCTTGATCCTGACTAGTCTCCCAGTGCCTGCCGCTGAAAAACATCCCCACAGCATGATGCTGCCACCAACATGTTTCACCGTTGTGATGGTGCCAGGTTTCCTCGAAACGTGACGCTTGGCATTCAGGCCAAATAGTTCAATCTTGGTTTCATCAGACCAGAGAATCTTGTTTCTCATGGTCAGAGTCTTTAGCTGCCTTTTGGCAAACTCCGAGCGGGCTGTCATGTGCCTTTTACTGAGGAATGGCTTCCGTCTGGCCACTCTACAATAAAGGCCTGATTGGTTTACAAATTATATATTTTTTGTATCAAGACTACCCAAATGTGCCTAATTTGTTTATTAATAATTTTTCATGTTCAAAATTGTGCACTCTCCTCAAACAATAGTGTGTTATTATTTCACTGTAATAGCTACTGTAAATTGGACAGTGCAGTTAGATTAACAAAAATGTAAGCTTTCTGCCAAGATCAGATATGTCTATGTCCTGGGAAATGTTCTTGTTACTTACAACCTCATGCTAATCACATTAGCCTACGTTAGCTCAACCGTCCCGTGGAAGGGACACCGATCCCGAAGAAGTTTTAATTAACCTGTTTGGGCTGCAAGCTGAATATTGAAAAAACTGGAAAATGTGTGCACATTTTCAAACGGCCTCCTAAGAAACTTTTTATTTTCCAATATGCATATATTTACTACTGTTGGATAGATAACAGTCTATAGTTTCTAAAAAGGTTTGAATTGTTTCTCTAAGTCGAACAGAAATATTTTTACAGCCATTTTCCCAGCCGAATTGAGATTTCCAAAATGCGATGTGTCTCTTTAAGACCTTCTCTATAAAAGGCCCTTTGACTTGGGACCATATAAACACGTCACACGCCTTCGTCAGGCTGTAATGCGGAAGTGAGAATTGAAAGGAGTCGAATATCTCGTCCATGGACTGAATAACACACCTTCTTGTGAGACCTGCGCAGTTAAAAAAAAATTCCGGGCGCGAAGCAGAATTTGGTCTCGGCTTCTGGAACAAGGTAGATAACGGTGAATATGATGTCTGACTACGATATTATTTGATACATGTCACAAAATCATCCTAAAGTATGTTTTTTCAATATACTTTAATTATATTATTGCAATTTATTCTGGACTTTAGATGTGATACGACGGAAGAATTTTTTGAAGAAACGCTGTGTAGCGCCGCAATGCTATTGTGCTTGCTAACCAAAGAGGGAAATAATTCGTTCTGGAACCCAACTAAAGACTCTACTGGACATTGGACCCCGTTACAACATTCTGATGGAATATCAACAAAGATAAGACCCAATTTGGGATGCTTTTTCATATATCTGTTGAGCTGTGCTGTGCTAACTGGGCTAACTGTGCTAGGCTAGCGCTTGACCAATGCTAGTGCTGACTTATGCTAGCTTATGTTGTTAGCTAATATAACGATATATTGTGTTTTCGCTGTAAAACACTTCAAAAATCGGAAATGTTGGCTTTATTCACACGATATCTGTCTTTCATTAGCTATCCACCATATGTTTTTCTGAAATGTTTTTTGAGGTGTAATTAGTAGCCGACGTTGGTGTATGTATTTTCTCTGGCTACTCCCGTCTGGATTCAGACTCTAGCTATGTGTTAGCATTTTTGGGTAGCATCAATGTAAAACTGATTTATAGCTAAAATATGCACTTTTTATGAACAAAACATAGATTTATTGTGTAACATGTTATATGACTGTCATCTGAGGTAGTTTTTTCTGGGCTCTTTAGGTTGGTTTTAGTTTATTTCGGTTGGCTTGTGCATGCTACTTGAATCATAATTCATACTTCATAATCATATCCATACGTGTCTGTCCACTTTTGTATTTGGTGGTGAGCTAACATAAATATATGTGGTGTTTTCTCTGTAAAACATTTAAAAAATCGGACATGTTGGCTGGATTGACAAGATGTTTATCTTTCAAATGCTGTATTGGACTTGTTAATGTGTAAAAGTTAAATATTTAAAAAAAATAGATTTTGAATTTCGCGCCCTGCAGCTGTTGTCATTTTCGTCCGATTTCGGGCTTGCAGCCCAAACAGGTTTTAAAGACTACCAGAACCCACTGGATTCTCCAATTACCTTGAATGAACTACAGGACACAATACAAACCCTCCAACCCAGAAAGGCCTATGGTGTTGATGGTATCCTAAATGAAATTATAAAATATACAGACCACAATTCCAATTGGCTATACTAAAACTCTTTAATATCATCCTTAGCCCTGGCATCTTCCCCGATATTTGGAACCAAGGACTGATCACCCCAATCCACACAAGTGGAGACAAATTTGACCCCAATAACTACCGTGGGATATGCGTCAACAGCAACCTTGGGAAAATCCTCTGCATTATCGTTAACAGCAGACTCGTACATTTCCTCAGTGAAAACAATGTACTGAGCAAATGTCAAATTGGCTTTTTACCAAATGACCGTACGACAGACCACATATTCACCCTGCACACCGTCGTTGACAAACAAACAAACCAAAACAAAGGGGAAGTCTTCTCACGAAGTCTTCTGACTCAAATTGACATGAGGGTCTGCTGTACAAATTGATGGAAAGTGGTGTTGGGGGAAAAACATACGATATTTTAAAGTCCAAGTGCACAAACAACAAGTGTGCAGTTAGAATTGGCAAAAAAACACCCACATTTCTTTCCACAGGTCCGTGGGGTGAGACAGGGATGCAGCTTAAGCCCCCCCCTCCATTCAAAATATATATCAATGAATTGGCGTGGGCACTAGAACAGTCTGCAGCACCTGTTCTCACCCTACTAGAATCTGAAGTCAAATGTCTACTGTTTGCTGATGATCTGGTGCTTCTGTCCCCAACCAAGGAGAGCCTACAGCAGCACCTAGATCTTCTGCACCGATACTGTCAGACCTGGGGCCCTGACAGTATATCTCAGTAAGACAAAAAATAATGGTGTTCCAAAAAAGGTACATTTGCTTGGACCACAAATACACAAATGTACAGACTCAGAGAGCATAGCCTTGCTATTGAGAGAGGCCGTCATAGTCAGACCTGGCTCTCTAAAGAAGACAGGCAATGTGCCCACTGCCCACAAAATGAGGTAAAATCTCTCTCTCCCTAGAGTGTTGTAACAATGTGCAAGTAGATGAAGTACAAAAGGGAAAATAAATAAACATCAATATGGGAGGTATTTACAATGGTGTTTGTTCTTCACTGGTTTCCCTTTTATCATGGCAACGGGCCAAACATCTTTCTGCTGTGATTGCACACTGCCATATTTTGCCTAATAGACATGGGAGTTAATCAATGCTTGATTTGTTTTCAAATTATTCGTGGGTCTGTGTGATCTGTGGGAAATATGTGTCTCTAATATGGTCATATATTTGTCAGGAGGGTAAGAAATGTAGCTCAGACAGCAGTGTGCACATAGAGTGAATGAATAAACTAGACTAGACAGACAGATAGACAGACAGACAGACCAGACAGACCAGACAGACAGACAGAGAAACTAGAATGCTATTTGACCCTAAACAGAGAGAACACAGTGACAGAATACCTGACCACTGTGACTGACCCAAACTTAAGGAAAGCTTCAACTATGTACAGACTTCAGGGAGCATAGCCTTGCTATTGAGAAAGGTCGCCTTAGGCAGACCTGGCTCTCAAGAGAAGACAGGCTATGTGCTCACTGCCCACAAAATGAGGTGGAAACTGAGCTGCACTTCCTAACCTCCTGCCAAATATATGACCATATTAGAGACACATATTTCCCTCAGATTACACAGACACAGAAAGAATTAGAAAACAAACCCAATTTTGATAATCTCCCATATCTACTGGGTGAAATACCACAGTGTGCCATCACAGCAGCAAGATGTGTGACCTGTTGCCACAAGAACAGGGCAACCAGCGAAGAACAAACACCATTGTAAATACAACCCATATTTATGCTTATTTATTTTCCCTTTTGTACTTTAACCATTTGTACATCGTTACAACACTGTATATATATATAATATGACATTTGAAATGTCTTTATTCTTATGGAACTTGAGTGTAATGTTTAATGTTAATTTTTATTGTTTATTTCACTTTTTACATATTATCTACTTCACTTGCTTTGGCAACGTTAACATATGTTTCCCATGCCAATAAAACCCCTTGAATTGAACTGAATTGAGACAGAGACAGAGACAGAGAAAATCTCGTCTTCTGTTAATGACACTGATTTCTCTGTTCCCAAGGGCTTAAATGACACAACGTGCTTCGATCCACCCACCCCCACTACTCATCAAAACCAACAACCTTAAACCTAACCCACATTTTAACCCTGAACCTAACCCCTTAAACTTGAAATAGTCTTTGTCCTCATGGGGATGTGGGAAAGGTCCCCACGAGGGAGAATGTTCCTTGTTTTACTCTCCTTGTGGGGATTGTAGGTCCCCACAAGGATAGGAAAACCAACTCACACACACACACACTCACACACACACACACACACATACACACACACACACACACACACACACACACACACACACACACACACACACACACACACACACACACACACACACACACACACACACACACACCATCCAGACCACTCCTCTCGCATGACAGTGTAGGACAGCGAGGGGCTAGTTTAGAGCTGGGACTCTTTAAAATGGTATTCCCTTACAAGGCATATCAATTCTCTTTATAAAGACAGTTTTTTTTATTTCACTATTTCTAAATATAACACTGCGTGACACGATTGGAATGACTTTATATACTTTATGTGAGTTTGTTACTAAAAGAGGAGAGGAGGAAGGAGAGGAAGAGAGGAGAGTGGTGACAAAGGGGAGAGAAGAGAGGAGAGTGGAGACAAAGGGGAGAGAAGAGAGGAGAGGAAGGAGGAGAGTGGAGACAAAGGCGAGAGAAGAGAGGAGAGGAGAGTGGAGACAAAGGGGAGAGGAAGAGAGGAGAGTGGAGACAAAGGGGGGAGGTAGAGAGGAGAGGTAGGAGGAGAGTTGAGACAAAGGGGGGAGGAAGAGAGGAGAGTGGAGACAAAGGGGGGAGGAAGAGAGGAGAGTGGAGACAAAGGGGGGAGGAAGAGAGGAGAGTGGAGACAAAGGGGAGAGGAAGAGAGGAGAGTGGAGACAAAGGAGGGAGGAAGATAGGAGAGGAAGGAGGAGAGTTGAGAAAGGGGGGAGGAAGAGAGGAGAGTGGAGACAAAGGGGAGAGGAAGAGAGGAGAGTGGAGACAAAGGGGGGAGGAAGAGAGGAGAGGTAGGAGGAGAGTTGAGACAAAGGGGGGAGGAAGAGAGGAGAGTGGTGACAAAGGGGAGAGAAGAGAGGAGAGTGGAGACAAAGGGGAGAGAAGAGAGGAGAGGAAGGAGGAGAGTGGAGACAAAGGCGAGAGAAGAGAGGAGAGGAGAGTGGAGACAAAGGGGAGAGGAAGAGAGGAGAGTGGAGACAAAGGGGGGAGGAAGAGAGGAGAGGTAGGAGGAGAGTTGAGACAAAGGGGGGAGGAAGAGAGGAGAGTGGAGACAAAGGGGGGAGGAAGAGAGGAGAGTGGAGACAAAGGGGGGAGGAAGAGAGGAGAGTGGAGACAAAGGGGAGAGGAAGAGAGGAGAGTGGAGACAAAGGAGGGAGGAAGATAGGAGAGGAAGGAGGAGAGTTGAGAAAGGGGGGAGGAAGAGAGGAGAGTGGAGACAAAGGGGAGAGGAAGAGAGGAGAGTGGAGACAAAGGGGGGAGGAAGAGAGGAGAGGTAGGAGGAGAGTTGAGACAAAGGGGGGAGGAAGAGAGGAGAGTGGAGACAAAGGGGGGAGGAAGAGAGGAGAGTGGAGACAAAGGGGGGAGGAAGAGAGGAGAGTGGAGACAAAGGGGAGAGGAAGAGAGGAGAGTGGAGACAAAGGGGGGAGGAAGAGAGGAGAGTGGAGACAAAGGGGAGAGGAAGAGAGGAGAGTGGAGACAAAGGAGGGAGGAAGATAGGAGAGGAAGGAGGAGAGTTGAGAAAGGGGGGAGGAAGAGAGGAGAGTGGAGACAAAGGGGAGAGGAAGAGAGGAGAGTGGAGACAAAGGGGGGAGGAAGAGAGGAGAGGTAGGAGGAGAGTGGAGACAAAGGGGGGAGGAAGAGAGGAGAGTGGAGACAAAGGGTAGAGGAAGAGAGGAGAGTGGAGACAAAGGAGGGAGGAAGATAGGAGAGTTGAGAAAGGGGGGAGGAAGAGAGGAGAGTGGAGACAAAGGGAAGAGGAAGAGAGGAGAGTGGAGACAAAGGCGAGAGGAGAGTGGAGACAGAGGGTAAAGAAGGGGGAGAGAAGAGGAATGAGTAGAGGAGAGGAATGAAGGAGGAGAGGACTCGAGGGAAGAAGATAGAAGAGGAGTAGATGGATGGCACCACAAAAGCCCCAGTTTATTTGGAGCCCCAGCTCCACAGCTCCAGGGTAGTAATTTCTCTGTGGTCCCTGCTAGCTTGGCATCCATGTGAAGTGCCAGAGACAGACTGTGGTGAGAGCTGACAGGAAAGGACCTCTCAGCTCAGCTGTTGTCTCTGTCTCTGGTTCAGGTTCAGCTGAGACCCGAAGAGCCTGCTCTGCCCCGGTTTCTTCACTTTGTCTTCAATCTGTAAATACCCCGATGAAGGCTTCACTCTGAAATACATTCATTTTGTTAACGAATAAGTATAGATCTCATCTTCTATTGTCCTCCCGAGAGTTGAACTGAATATTTCCCACATCTACAGTTCTAGCTCTGATAGACACATTAAGACGCCAGAGATAGTTTTATCACCTCTGACAGATCAAGAGAAGGGGATGGAGTGGCGTTACCCAAATACTGGGCATTCTGTTAGTGGACCACTCTCTATCTATTGGGCTGATTCCTGATCATACAGTGAAATGCCTCAATGTACAGTAGTGTACAGTAGTAATGATAACCATACGTTAAAATGTGCTGTAATGTTAACATAATAATGATCACTTTAACAGTGTTACTACTCCTATAAATCACCCTAATACTCCTTTCAACGTCATTGGTCTGTATGGTTGTGATGACCATCTCTCTATACAGTAGAACGTTTGGTGTTTTATAAGACGCCATTATGGCCCTAGCTAGCTTTGTAGTTTAATGATCTAGGGATATTCCATGGTAACAGAATGATCCAGGGATATTCCATGGGAACAGAATGATCCAGGGATATTCCATGGGAACAGAATGATCCAGGGATATTCCATGGGAACAGAATGATCCAGGGATATTCCATGGGAACAGAATGATCCAGGGATATTCCATGGTAACAGAATGATCCAGGGATATTCCATGGTAACAGAATGATCCAGGGATATTCCATGGTTACAGAATGTTCTAGGGATATTCCATGGTAACAGAATGTTCTAGGGATATTCCACGGTAACAGAATGATCTAGGGATATTCCATGGTAACAGAATGATCTAGGGATATTCCATGGTAACAGAATGATCTAGGGATATTCCATGGTAACAGAATGTTCTAGGGATATTCCATGGTAACAGAATGATCCAGGGATATTCCATGGTAACAGAATGATCCAGGGATATTCCATGGTTACAGAATGATCTAGGTATATTCCATGGTAACAGAATGTTCTAGGGATATTCCATGGTAACAGAATGATCCAGGGATATTCCATGGTAACAGAATGATCCAGGGATATTCCATGGTTACAGAATGTTCTAGGGATATTCCATGGTAACAGAATGATCCAGGGATATTCCATGGTAACAGAATGTTCTAGGGATATTCCATGGTAACAGAATGTTCTAGGGATATTCCACGGTAACAGAATGATCCAGGTTATATTCCACGGTAACAGAAATAACTTATTTACACAAGTATTCAGACCCTTTGCTATGACACTTGACATTGAGCTCAGATCCATCCTGTCTCCATTGATCATCCTTGAAATGTTTATACAACTTGATTGGAGTCCACCTGTGGTAAATTCAATTGATTGGGCATGATTTGAAAAGGCACACACCTGTATATACTGTATAAGGTCCCAGAGTTGACAGTGCATGTCAGAGCAAAAACCAAGCCAAGGTCGAAGGAATTGTCCGTAGAGCTCCGAGACCGGATTGTGTCGAGGCACAGATCTGGGGAAGGGTTCTCTAGTTTGATGAAACCAAGATTTAATTATTTGGCTTGAATGCCAAGAGTCACGTCTGGAGGAAACCTGGCACAGCTCATCTGCTGGCCAATACCATCCCTACTGTGAAGCATGGTGGTGGCAGCATCATGCTGTGGGCATGGTTTTCAGCGGCAGGGACTGGGAGACTAGTCAGGATCGAGGGAAAGATGAACAGAGCAAAGTACAGAGAGAGATCCTTGATTAAAACCTGCTCCAGAGTGCTCAGGACCTCAGACTGGGGCAAAGGTTCATCTTCCAACAGGACAACGACCCTAAGCACACAGCCAAGATAACGCAGGAGTAGCTACGGAACAAGTCTCTGAATGTCCTTGAGTGGCCCAGCCAGAGCCCGGACTTGAACCCGATCGAACATCTCTGGAGAGACCTGAAAATAGCTGTGCGGCAATGCTCCCCATCCAACATGACAGAGCTTGAGAGGATTTGCAGAGAAGAATTGGAGAAACTCCTCAAATACAGGTATGCCAAGCTTGTAGCATCATACCCAAGAAGACTCAAGGCTGTAATCGCTGCCAAAGATGCTTCAACAAAGTACTGTTTTGTCGTTATGGGGTATTGTGATGTCATTATGGGGTATTGTGATGTCATTATGGGGTATTGTGATGTCATTATGGGGTATTGTGATGTCATTATGGGGAATTGTGATGTCATCCGGTTGTGTACTATGTCATCCAGTTGTGTACTATGTCATCCATTTCAAATATGTTACGTCCTGCAAAAGAAAATCATGTTTTTGTGCAATTTGATATGTTACAAATACAATTTGTACAATATGTTACGAATTTATTGTGCTTAAGTTCCCAGACTGTGTCTTTAATTTGTTTAAAAAAAAGACACATTTATAAACAAAAATTCACCCCATTTTTGTGATATCCAATTGATAGTTATGATTTTGTCTCATTGCTGCAACTCCCCAAGAAGCAAAGGCCGAGACATGTGTCCTCCGAAACATGACCCGCCAATCTGTGTTGCTTCTTAACACACTGCTTGTTTAGCCAGGAAGTCAGCCGTACCAATGTGTCGAAGGAACCACTGTTCGACTGTAACGGTGGTCCTCCTCTTCAACCGAAAAGGAGGAGTATTGAGGGAACCAAGGCGCAGCAGGTTGTGAACACATTGTATTTATTAAAGACAAGACGAAAAGACGAACTTCACTATAAACTAACAAAACAACAAACGGAGTAGACAGACCTGGACGACGAACTTACATTAAACACTAAGAACGCACGAACAGGGAAAATAGCCTACACATAAAATGACGATGTACAACACAAACCGAACAGTCCTGTATGGTGCGACAAACACTGACACAGGAGACAACCACCCACAACGAACACTGTGAAACAACCTACCTAAATATGACTCCCAATTAGAGGAACGCAAAACACCTGCCTCTAATTAAGAGCCATACCAGGCAACCCTAAACCAACATAGAAACACACAACATAGAATGCCCACCCAAACTCACGTCCTGACCAACTAACACATACAACAAACTAACAGAAATAGGTCAGGAACGTGACATCGACTGACAACCGAAATCAACTTGCAGGCGGTAGACCCTCCACAAGGAATTACTACAGCTAACCGGGACGGCACTGGGCCCTCCACAAGGAATCACTACAGCTAACCGGGACGGCACTGGGCCCTCCACAAGGAATCACTACAGCTAACCGGGACGGCACTGGGCCCTCCACAAGGAATCACTACAGCTAACCGGGACGGCACTGGGCCCTCCACAAGGAATTACTACAGCTAACCGGGACGGCACTGGGCCCTCCACAAGGAATCACTACAGCTAACCGGGACGGCACTGGGCCCTCCACAAGGAATCACTACAGCTAACCGGGACGGCACTGGAACCTCCACAAGGAATTACTACAGCTAACCGGGACGGCACTGGGCCCTCCACAAGGAATCACTACAGCTAACCGGGACGGCACTGGGCCCTCCACAAGGAATCACTACAGCTAACCGGGACGGCACTGGGCCCTCCACAAGGAATCACTACAGCTAACCGGGACGGCACTGGGCCCTCCACAAGGAATCACTACAGCTAACCGGGACGGCACGGAGCCCTCCACAAGGAATCACTACAGCTAACCGGGACGGCACTGGGCCCTCCACAAGGAATCACTACAGCTAACCGGGACGGCACTGGAACCTCCACAAGGAATCACTACAGCTAACCGGGACGGCACTGGGCCCTCCACAAGGAATCACTACAGCTAACCGGGACGGCACTGGGCCCTCCACAAGGAATCACTACAGCTAACCGGGACGGCACTGGGCCCTCCACAAGGAATCACTACAGCTAACCGGGACGGCACTGGGCCCTCCACAAGGAATTACTACAGCTAACCGGGACGGCACTGGGCCCTCCACAAGGAATTACTACAGCTAACCGGGACGGCACTGGGCCCTCCACAAGGAATCACTACAGCTAACCGGGACGGCACTGGGCCCTCCACAAGGAATCACTACAGCTAACCGGGACGGCACTGGGCCCTCCACAAGGAATCACTACAGCTAACCGGGACGGCACTGGGCCCTCCACAAGGAATCACTACAGCTAACCGGGACGGCACTGGGCCCTCCACAAGGAATCACTACAGCTAACCGGGACGGCACTGGGCCCTCCACAAGGAATCACTACAGCTAACCGGGACGGCACTGGGCCCTCCACAAGGAATCACTACAGCTAACCGGGACGGCACTGGGCCCTCCACAAGGAATCACTACAGCTAACCGGGACGGCACTGGGCCCTCCACAAGGAATCACTACAGCTAACCGGGACGGCACTGGGCCCTCCACAAGGAATCACTACAGCTAACCGGGACGGCACTGGGCCCTCCACAAGGAATCACTACAGCTAACCGGGACGGCACTGGGCCCTCCACAAGGAATCACTACAGCTAACCGGGACGGCACTGGGCCCTCCACAAGGAATCACTACAGCTAACCGGGACGGCACTGGGCCCTCCACAAGGAATCACTACAGCTAACCGGGACGGCACTGGGCCCTCCACAAGGAATCACTACAGCTAACCGGGACGGCACTGGGCCCTCCACAAGGAATCACTACAGCTAACCGGGACGGCACTGGGCCCTCCACAAGGAATCACTACAGCTAACCGGGACGGCACTGGGCCCTCCACAAGGAATCACTACAGCTAACCGGGACGGCCCTTTGGGGCTCCAATGCTGTTGTCTTAGACCGCAAAAAATATATTGACTCTTAGCTTTCATTTGACACCAAATTTGATGTGATCCAGTGAACTTCTCATGTTGGTGATGATGTGTCTTTTTACATGGAAATTACCTCCATGATCTCAAGCCTGGAAAAGTGTGTGTGTGTGCGTGTGCGTGTGCGCGTAAGCGTAAGCGTGTACTGTATGTATGTGCCTGCCTGAGCGTGTGTGTGTGTGCGTGCGTGCGTGTAAGCGTGTACTGTACGTATGTACGTGTGTGTGCGGTGTCAAGCTGCTAAACTGTGGTAACCACAGACGGATGTCAGAGTGCTAGAAACCCAGGAATAAAGCCTCTTCTCTACAGAGTGAACTATCTTTGACCAGGACCATTCTTGGCTTGCATGCTACAACTTCTCTGATGTAGACTTTTCTGCTTTTCTCTGTAGGTGAATGACGCCTGAGCCGAAACGCTTCCCCAGTGTGTGTGTGTGTCAGTGCAGACACACACACCCTCTCCCTCGTCAGTCTCAGTTATCAGATATTTCTACCCTGCCTGGTCCGGAACCCTGCCAGCCAAGCGGATAATGGCCCTACTCTCTCTCCAGTTACCCCTCAGAGTGTAAGGAGCCGAGACCACGTCTCACACACACACACACACACACACACACACACACACACACACACACACACACACACACAGACACTTCCCTGACAGCTCTGCTGGGTGATGACATCATGACCGGGGCGTTACTGAACGGGGGGAAATGCGGCAGACACACACACTCCTCGATTCTCGCTCCTCTGACGCCCGAAGTCTTCGAACACAAATCGCTAGAGATGGAGGCAGCTTCGGTCCACAAAGCTTCCTGTGTTTGGATTTGTATTAACAGTTATCAGCCTTACTCCCACACCCCTTCCCAACCCCGGTGCCTCTAGAGGGGCCCGTCGACCCAGGATGCAGGGGGGCTCTGGTGCGGCCCAGCCCCAGCCACGATGCCCATCACCCAGGAGAACGCTCTGAGCCACATCCGTCTACTGGAGGACTGGCTCCTGGTGGCCCAGACCAGGTACGAGGATCACTATGGAGACCCAGACCAGCAGTCCACCACCAGCAGAGACCCAGACCAGCAGTCCACCACCAGCAGAGACCCAGACCAGCAGTCCACCACCAGCAGAGACCCAGACCAGCAGTCCACCACCAGCAGAGACCCAGACCAGCAGTCCACCACCAGCAGAGACCCAGACCAGCAGTCCACCACCAGCAGAAACCCAGACCAGCAGTCCACCACCAGCAGAGACCCAGACCAGCAGTCCACCACCAGCAGAGACCCAGACCAGCAGTCCACCACCAGCAGAGACCCAGATCAGGACTCGTACCAGGTCTGTTTTTGCATACATGTGTTGGTGATGTCATTTCTTATAGCTGACATCAATTCCATACTGTACTATGAGTGCCTACTGGGATTGTTTAAAGTCTAACGCTGGTCCACAATGTGGTTCTGAAATATGTTTGATCTATTGTCCGTCTCTGTGATGTTGTGGAGTGATTCCGTCCATTGCTGTAACTCCAACTGTATCCCAGGAGTCAGAACACGAGGAGGACGCCTGCAGCGCGGTCAACAGCGGCGGCTACAGACGTACCAGCGGAGACATGTCTCTATGTCGGGCCGCTATACAGAAACTGGTGGAATACATCCAGCTCAACTTCCCAGAGGAAGGAGAGATCCAGAGAACCGCCCTCCGACCCACGATGCCGTGCGGAGGTGTGGACGCGGAGGTGCGAGCCGTGTGTCTCACCGAGCGAGAGGGGGACGGGGCAGAGCTGGGACTCAGTTTCGGTAACATCCCGATATTCGGGGATCCGGAGGGGGAGGACAGGAAGAAGGGAGGGAGGAGGAGGAGGAGGAGGAAGGGGGATCAGGGACCCGTGTTGGACGTGGGCTGTATCTGGGTGACGGAAGTGAGGAAGAGAAGTCCCGCGGCGAGGTGCGGTAGAATCAAACTACGAGACGAGGTGCTGTCACTCAACGGTCAGCTGATGGTGGGCGTCGACGTCACGGGAGCCAGGTAGGAGGAGCCTTTTCTAATGATAGTAATGCATCTTAATCATCGTGAATAATGTGTACGTTGCTACACACTCCCACTCAACCACAGAGGCCTGGAGGTTGTTGGATCAACTCTCTTCGGTGAAAACCTGTAGCAACTGTAGGTGTTTCGTCTCACACACGGTCAGAGGCAGAACAATCGTGGGAATTCAACTTGGCACAGTTTTACCATCCACGCCGTGCCAGTGAGCAGCTAGGGAGCTGTCTATCATGGCATAGTTTAGAGCAGACAAAATTCCCTCAGTGTGTTTGGCCAGGCAGACTCTGTGGTTAGTTGGCAGTGAAGAGAGAGAGAGTCAATTGGACACATGACAACCACTGGAGACTGGGAGGGAGGGAGAAAGAGAGAGGGAGGGAAGGGAGGAGGAAGAGAGGGAGGGAGAGAAGGAGAAAGAGGGAGGGAGGGAGAAAGATAGGGAGGGAAGGGAAGGGAAGGGAAGAGGGAGGGAGGGAGGGAGGGAGGGAGGGAGGGAGGGAAGGAAGGGAAGAGGGAGAAAGAGGGAGGGAGGGAGAAAGAGAGAGAGGGAGGGAGGGAAGGGGGAGAACGAGGGAGGGAGGGAGGGAGGGAGAAAGAGAGAGAGGGAGGGACGGAGTGAGGGAGGGAGGGACAGAGGGAGGGAGAAAGATAGGGAGGGAAGAGAAGGGAAGAGGGAGAAAGAGGGATGGAGAAAGAGAGAGAGGGAGGGACGGACGGTCGGAGGGAGGGAGGGAGGGAGGGAGGGAGGGAGGGAGGGAGAAAGAGAGAGGGAGGGAGGGAGAAAGAGAGAGAGAGGGAGGTAGAGAGAAAGAGAGAGGGCGGGAGGGAGGGAGAAAGAGAGAGGGCGGGAGGGAGGGAGTGAGTGAGAAAGAAAGAGAGGGAGGGAGGTAAGGGAGGAGGAAGAGAGGGAGGGAGGTAAGGGAGGAGGAAGAGAGGGAGGGAGGCCAGCCATGGTTGAAGTCACTCCAGTGGTGTATCTGTACTTCTGAACACAAATCTGAGGAAATGAGGGGAAGATACTGTGAAACACGACATGTTTCGGTCCCGTTATAGGAAGACTTGATAACAAGTCCAAGGATCCATGTTACAGTCAACATTGGTTTGACCACGAAGAGTAATACCATGACAGAAAGACAGATGC
>NC_074692.1:46440023-46460023 GCF_029448725.1 Salvelinus fontinalis
TTATTATTATTGTTATTATTGTTATTATTATTGTTATTATTATTATTGTTGTTATTATTATTATTAGTATTATTATTGTTGTTGTTATTATTGTTATTATTATTATTATTATTATTATTATTATAATAGTATTTGAACCCAAGTCTGATTGGTTTGACCTTCAAAAAAACCCATTATTGTTGTTATAAAGGTGTAAAATAACACGATAAAAACACATCATCATCACATCCGGTATCTGGTACATCCGGTAAAGAACAATAAAACCGCAAGTCAAAGGCTAAAATAATCCCTAGTCTATATATTGGTCCACCATGTTGTACCAGCCATCCGTCTCAAAGCAATTTAACCCCCTAAATCCCCATTTAACCCACAACAACCCCTTGCTACAATCCCATCTAAACAGCAGAGTGATAACGCCTCATGTTCAGGTTGCGTGTGGGTTGACCATCAACAACAACAAATCCCCGGGACCCTCCCTCCCCCAACCCAGGACGCCCTAATTTAGAGAATTGGGGGCATTTAGCATTGGGGTTTTGTTTGAAAAAACACCTGAAATAGTATTTTCCTGTAATCCAGAGCCATAATCATTATACATTAATCATTTTCTGTATATCTAGTCATACCTCTTGATCTGTCTGTATCCTCCTGACTGGTGGGGTTTTTTTTGTTAAAAGAAACTAAATATGCGTCTCTGCATCTCTGCTAAAATCTGGTTTAAAGATTAAATGTAATGTGAGTCTTATTCAGTATATTTAGTAATTTCTTGCTTTTCTAAAGTCTACCAGCCTTGCCAGCAGGAATACTAGCTAAGATACAGTGCCCTCGGAAAGTATTCAGACCCCTTGACTTTTTCCACAGTTTGTTAAATTACAGCCTTATTCAAAACTGGATCATCAATCTACACACATAATGACATCACTATACGCCATAATGACATCACAATACCCCCATAATGACATCACAATAACCCATAATGACATCACAATAACCCATAATGACATCACAATACCCCATAATGGCAAATGTTTGCTAATTTATAAAAAATAAAAACAGAAATACCTTATTTACATAAGTATTCAGACCCTTTGCTATTAAGCTCAGGTGCATCATGTTTCCATTGATCATCCTTGAGATGTTTCTACAACTTGATTGGAGTCCATCTGTGGTAAATTCCATTGATTGTACATGATTTGGAAAGGTCCCACAGTTGACAGTGCATGTCAGAGCAAAAAGCAAGCCATGGGGTTGAAGGAATTGTCTGTAGAGCTCTGAGACAGGATTGTGTTGAGGCACGGATCTGGGGAAGGGAACCAAAACATTCTGCAGCATTGAAGTTCCCCAAGAACACAGTGACCTCCATCATTCTTAAATGGAAAAAGTTTGGAACCACGAAGACTCTTCCTAGAGCTGGCCGCCCGGCCAAACTGAGGAATTGGGGGAGAATGGCCTTGGTCAGGGAGGTGACCAAGAATCTGATGGTCACTCTGACAGAGCTCCAGAGTTCCTCTGTGGAGATGGGAGAACCTTCTAGAAGGACAACCATCTCTGCAGCACTCCAACAATCTGGCCTTTATGGTAGAGTGGCCAGGCGGAAGCCACTCCTCAGTAAAAGGAACATGACAGCCCACATGGAGTTTGCCAAAAGGCACATAAAGTCTCTCAGACCACAAGATTCTCTGGTCTGATGAAACCAAGATGGAACCACTTTGGCCTGAATGCCAAGCGTCAAGTCTGGAGAAAACCTGGCACCATCCCTACGGTGAAGCATGGTGGTGGCAACATCATACTGTGGGGATGTTTTTTAGCGGCAGGGACTGGGAGACTAGTTAGGATCAAGGCAAAGATGAACAGAGCAAAGTTCTTGATGAAAACCTGCTCCAGAGCACTCAGGACCTCAGACTGGGGCGAAAGGTCACCTTCCAACAGGACAACGACCCCAAGCACACAGCCAAGACAACGCAGGAGTGGCTTCGGGACAAATCTCTGAATGTCCTTGAGTGGCCCAACCAGAGGCCGGACTTGAACCCGATCGAACATCTCTGGCGAGACCTGAAAATAGCTGTGCAGCGACGCTCCCCATCCAACCTGACAGAGCTTGAGAGGGTCTGCAGAGAAGAATGGGAGAAACTCCCCAAATACAGGTGTGCCAAGCTTGTAGCGTCAAACCCAAGAAAACTTGAGGCTGCCAAAGGTCCTTCAACAAAGTACTGAGTAAAGGGTCTGAATACTTATGTAAATGTGATATTTCAGTTTTACATTTTTTATAAATTAGCAAAAATATCTTTGTCATTATGGGGTATTGTGTGTAGATTCATGAGGGGGAAAAAAACACTTTAATCCATTTTTAGAATAAGGCTGTAACGTAACAAAATGTGGAAAAAGTCAAGGGGTCTGAATACTTTCAGAAGGCACTGCTACTTTAACTTGATTGACAGCCTGAAATGGCTTCTTGGTTGCTACACTGAACAAAAATATAAACACAACATGCAACAATATCAAAGATTTTACTGTTCATATAAAGAAATCAGTCAATTGAAATAAATTAATTAGTTCATAATCTATGGATTTCACATGACTGGGAATACAGATATTCATTGGTTGGTCGTTAAAAAAAAGAAGGTAGGGGCGTGGATCAGAAAACCAGTCAGTATCTGGTGTGACCACCATTTGCCTCATGCAGCGCGACACATCTCCTTCACATAGAGTTGATCAGGATGTTGATTGTGACCTGTGGAATGTTGTCTCACTCCTCTTCAATGGCTGTGCGAAGTTGCTGGATATTGGCAGGAACTGGAACATGTTGTCATACACGTCGATCCAGAGCATCCCAAACATGCTCAATGTGTGACATGTCTGGTGAGTATGGAGGTCATTATAGAACTGGGACATGTTCAACTTCCAGGAATTGTGTACAGATCCTTGTGACATGGGGCCGTGCATTATCATGCTGAAACATGATGTGATGGCGGTGGATGAATGGCACGACAATGGACCTCAGGATCTCATCACGGTATCTCTGTGCATTGAAATTGCTATCGATAAAATTCAATTGTGTTCGTTGTCCGTATTTTATGTCTGCCCATACCATAACCCCACCGCCACCATGGGGCACAAAGCCATACACGCTGTCTGCCATCTGCCCGGTACAGTTGAAACCGCGATTCATCCGTGTGAAGACCACACTTCTCCAGAGTGCCAGTGGCCATCGAAGGTGAGCATTTGCCCACTGAAGTATAAAACATTTCTGGGATCTTTTATTTCAGCTCAGTGAAACATTGGACCAACACATTTTCTTTTTGTTCAGTGTTGTTGGGAGATTGGGAACCTATCTGGGTTAGCTAAAGACAACTTCGTAAAAGTGCTAAGTGGCTAGTAATATTACAGAAAAACAAAGATCTGTCTGTGGGTCCCAGATGGGTTGTGGATTAAAGCTGTAGTTCCCAAGCCGGATTGGCAGGTTTTACTGTCTGGCTGCTCTGCTGAGGCCCCGAATTAAATTCCTTTGTATGATCGGCTTTATGGGGGTGATTACACAGGAAGTACTAGTTCCCTTCAGCTGCCCAATGGAAAGTGAGAGCCTACTGTAGTCCGACTGGAATCTTTCTGTAGGCTACTGAGCCAGCCAATAGAATGGTAGTCTAGACTAATCCTGCTCTCTGTATCACACTATAGCAGTACACAGAAAAGTATAAATCATTTCAAATTCCTTATATTAAGCAAACCAGACAGCACATATGTAAATGTTTTACCTATAGCCAGGGGCACTCTCCAAAACTCAGACATAATTTAAAAACAAAGCATTTGTGTTTAGTGAGCCCACCAGATCAGAGGCAGTAGGAATGACCAGGGATGATCTCTTGATAAGTGTGTGAATTTGACCATTTTCCTGTCCTGCTAAGTATTCAAAATGTAACGAGTACATTTGGGTGTCCGGAGAAAATGTATGGAGTAAAAAGTAAATTATTTTCATTAGACATTTTGTGAAGTAAAAGTAGTCAAAAATAAATAGTAAAGTAAAGATACCCCCCAAAAAGCTACTTAAGTAGTACATTAAAGTATTTTTTACTTAAGTACTTTACACCACTGGGTACAATTGCCAAAATAAATAAATATGCAGGTTCAAAAATCGTTTGGTAATCAAGAATTTGAACTGTTTACATTGCAAGCTCATCAGCAATGGGGCAACACTTACTATCATAGGCCTACTGGTGTTTTGGTATGTAACAATTGCTTGACATTGATAATTTACTTCATGTATGACGCTTGCATTTGGAAATCGTTGTTACATTGTATTATTACTGGGGTGCAGATGCACCATAGGCGCGCGGCTCTTCACTTCCTCTCTACAAACTTCCGCCAGTGGAGTGATTTTTTGTTGTTGGTCTTATTGATTTTTTTTTGTCGTTGCTTTCACACATTTAAAAGCATAGGCCCTATGTCGTAAATATATATTCCATATAATACTACAATAATTGCTAGCGTTTAATCATTCCATCCCGTACCGTTTATTGCAACACGTCCATATTTTGTTTCATGTTTGATAGGTTTGCTACGATAATTTTTTTTACTTAGCCAACCATTTCTTACTCAGTGGACATGAACATTCTCAAGACACATGAGGTGGAAGTTCGTTTTATTTAATTCAATGTCTGGTTTCCTTTGTTCACATTTCCCGGGTTATGTCTGAGTTCCGCGTGTCTGAGTTCCGCGTGTCTCTGTCATGTGTGTTGCGCGTAACAGGACCGAGCGCGCCCCAGTGCGTAAAGAAATAGGCTACGTGGCCTGCGCACCACGCGTTGGAGTCAGAACGTTGAATACGAGAAAAAGGGCTGTTCGGTGTATGCATGGTGTTGAAATATCATTAATAATCATCATATCTGATTAAGACGAATGTACCAATGGATGTGGAAATGGCCTTTTACATTGTAAAATCAGTTTATTGGTTCTAAGTTCCCTTTTCGCTGCGGGCTAGCGACTGGAGCGAGCTGCAACAAACACTCAAACTGGGCAACTTTATCTTAATCTCATCAAAGACTCAAACGTGGACACCACAACTGTCAGTGAGACTGCTTTGTGTGATGTATTGTTGTCTCTACCTGTGTCCAGGCACTCCACGTTGAGTTGTGCGTAATAACAGCCCTTAGCTGTGGTATATTGGCCATATACCACACCCCCTCGGGCCTTATTGCTTAATGATATGGCGATTTCACCATTGGATCACCAAGATCTGGTAATACATGTACACTCTGAGCACGTCAACCTGCCTGGCCTTCTGCTGGTGCCCTTAACGGCTGCTACAAGGGCCCTGTTTTACAATTACATCATCAAAATGGGTTGTAGACATACATAATGAAAAGGGCTGTCTGGTAGCCTCAATAAATAGACAACGATTTGTAGTTCCACAAGTCGTTGCCTGTATAGATTTATATATTTTTTTACTTGACTTGAAAACTTGTGACTCCACTTGACTTGCTCTTAGAATGCACGACTTGGACTTGACTCGAGTTTTACTTGAGACTCAGACCTTGTGACTTGAGTTTTACTTGAGACTCAGACCCTGTGACTCGAGTTTTACTTGAGACTCAGACCTTGTGTCTCGAGTTTTACTTGAGACTCAGACCCTGTGACTCGAGTTTTACTTGAGACTCAGACCTTGTGAGTCGAGTTTTACTTGAGACTCAGACCTTGTGACTTGAGACTTGCTTGTGACTCGAATAATAGTGACTTGGTCTCTGTCTCTCTCTGTATCTGTCTTTGAGGTAGGAATTTGATGAATTCTGAGAGTGTAACAGTATAACTTTACGTCGTCCCCTCGCCCCGACACGGGCGCGAACCAGGGACCCTCTGCACACATCGACAACAGTCACCCACGAAGCGTCGTTACCCATCGCTCCACAAAAGCCGCAGCCCTTGCAGAGCAAGGGGCATCACTACTTAAGTCTCAGAGCAAGTGACGTAACTGATTGAAATGCTACTAGCGCGTACCCGCTAACTAGCTAGCCATTTCACATCCGTTACAAGAGCAGAAAATGGAATGTAGGCTAAATCAAAACGAACTAACTAACTAACAGGTCTCATACCATATCTCATAAGGCGTTTACCACAAACAGACAGAGCACAGATGTTCTCCTAGATGCTGTACCTCTGGAACTGTAACGCTGTAAGTCTGTCCTTCAAAGAGGATCTCTTTATGAAGTTATAATAGGATCTTTATCACTGCTCTAGAGGAGATCTGCATGGAGGAATGGGCCAAAATACCAGCAACAGTGTGTGAAAACCTTGTGAAGACTTACAGTAAACGTTTGACCTCTGTCATTGCCAACAAAGGGTATATAACAAAGTATTGAGAAACTTTTGTTATTGACCAAATACTTATTTTCCACCATAATTTGCAAATAAATTCATAAAAAATCCTACAATGTGATTTTCTGGATTTCTTTTTCTCATTTTGTCTGTCATAGTTGAAGTGTACCTATGATGAAAATTACAGGCCTCTCTCATCTTTTTAAGTAGGAGAACTTGCACAATTGGTGGCTGACTAAATACTTTTTTTGCCCCACTGTATAATAGGATCTTTATTCTAGTTGAGGTTTCTAATTGGTTCTTTATCTCAGGTGAGGGTTGTAATTGGTTCTTTATCTCAGGTGAGGGTTGTAATTGGTTCTTTGTCTCAGGTGAGGGTTGTAATTGGTTCTTTATCTCAAGTGAAGGTTGTAATTGGTTCTTTATCTCAGGTGAGGGTTGTAATTGGATCTTTATCTCAGGTGATAGTGGGCCATAACTCCCATTTTGAATCATCCCAAATGGTATCCTATTCCCTATTTAGTGCACTACTTTTGTCCAGGGCCCTATCCCTATTTTAGTGCACTACTTTTGTCCAGGGCCCATAGGGACTCAGACTATGAATCATCCCATGATCTTCTCTTCTACATTCTACATACATTCTACATTCTCTGAACCTGTAGATGTTGTTAGATCGTTGGGGTAGAGACTACATTAGAGTGTTGCGCTACTGTGTTCTGACGGGATGGATAATAAACATTCTACAGTGCATGGTTTCAATCGGGTTGTTGTTTTAACAGTGTCCACTAGGTGGCACTAACAGATGGTCATTCACAGATGCTGCTGCTGAGTCGCCAACAGTCTCTCCCGCTCAGGTTTTTTTGTTGTTGCTCTAGTTAAACTGTACACAGAACAAACTGCTCAACCAACACAAACAATGATCAATAATAATAATAATACTCCAATGAACTCTTTCAAGAAATTGCATTTTGTCTCAAAAGTTGTTGCGGCACTGACTGTTACTGTATACATGTCCACCAAACAGTCCTTAATGATTGCTGTGCTATTTGGATCATACATTTTTTAACTTATACTGTCCTGCTAAATGAACCCCCCCCCCCCGGCTGGCTTTAATGTACTGTAAAGAATGAGAGTTATGAATGACGCCACTGTCCCTGCGACATTCCTTCCAGAACCTCAGCCATGGAATCTGAGGAATGCATACCCAGACTGCTTTGGGTAAAGACGTAGTGAAGGGAGGCACTGGCGGTGTAGTAGTAGAGACCTGTAGATCTGTGGATAGAACAGTAGAAGGCGATTGGGGGGGAAAATGGTCAAGAATCCAATGGAAATGTGTACAGTATATACCGGTAGAAACCAGTATATACCGGTAGAAACCAGTATATACCGGTAGAAACCAGTATATACCGGTAGAAACCAGTATATACCGGTAGAAACCAGTATATACCGGTAGAAACCAGTATATACCGGTAGAAACCAGTATATACCGGTAGAAACCAGTATATAACGGTAGAAACCAGTATATAATGGTAGAAACCAGAAAATACCGGGAGAAACCAGTATATACCGGTAGAAACCAGAAAATACCGGGAGAAACCAGTATATACCGGTAGAAACCAGTATATACCGGTAGAAACCAGTATATAACGGTAGAAACCAGTATATACCGGTAGAAACCAGTATATACCGGTAGAAACCAGTATATACCGGTAGAAACCAGTATATAACGGTAGAAACCAGAAAATACCGGGAGAAACCAGTATATACCGGTAGAAACCAGTATATAACGGTAGAAACCAGTATATACCGGTAGAAACCAGTATATACCAGTAGAAACCAAGGTGTTTGACAATAGCAGAGGCCAGTAGAAAACGAGTTGAATTGTGGGTAAGACTACTTAAAGCCTGTATGTATAATACTTGATTACTTGTTATAAGCATATGGTGTCTTTATAATGTCTTATTATAAGCCTTATAAGAGATTATGAGGTCAGGCTCAGGCCACAGACATGAATCTAAGAAAACAATAGATAGGTTGAATGTGAAAAATGAGATGGTCACTGAATAAGGGATGTTACATTAGGAATGACACTGAATAGGGGATGTTACATTAGGAATGACACTGAATAGGGGATGTTACATTAGGAATGTCACTGAATAAGGGATGTTACATTAGGAATGTCACTGAATAGGAAATGTTATATTAGGAATGTCACTGAATAAGGGATGTTACATTAGGAATGACACTGAATAGGGGATGTTATATTAGGAATGTCACTGAATAGGGGATGTTACATTAGGAATGTCACTGAATAGGGGATGTTATATTAGGAATGTAACTGAATAGGGGATGTTACATTAGGAATGTCACTGAATATGGGATGTTATATTAGGAATGTAACTGAATAGGGGATGTTATATTAGGAATGTCGCTGAATAAGGGATGTTACATTAGGAATGTCACTGAATAGGGGATGTTACATTAGGAATGTCACTGAATAGGGGATGTTATATTAGGAATGTCGCTGAATAAGGGATGTTACATTAGGAATGTCACTGAATAGGGGATGTTACATTAGGAATGTCACTGAATAGGGGATGTTATATTAGGAATGTCACTGAATAGGGGATGTTACATTAGGAATGTCACTGAATAGGGGATGTTACATTAGGAATGTCACTGAATAGGGGATGTTGCATTAGGAATGTCACTGAATAGGGGATGTTACATTAGGAATGTCACTGAATAGGGGATGTTACATTAGGAATGTCACTGAATAGGGGATGTTACATTAGGAATGTCACTGAATAGGGGATGTTACATTAGGAATGTCACTGAATAGGGGATGTTGCAGTAGGAATGTCACTGAATAGGGGATGTTGCAGTAGGAATGTCACTGAATAGGGGATGTTACATTAGGAATGTCACTGAATAGGGGATGTTACATTAGGAATGTCACTGAATAGGGGATGTTACATTAGGAATGTCACTGAATAGGGGATGTTACATTAGGAATGTCACTGAATAGGGGATGTTACATTAGGAATGTCACTGAATAGGGGATGTTACATTAGGAATGTCACTGAATAGGGGATGTTACATTAGGAATGCCACTGAATAGGGGATGTTACATTAGGAATGTCACTGAATAGGGGATGTTACATTAGGAATGTCACTGAATAGGGGATGTTACATTAGGAATGTCACTGAATAGGGGATGTTACATTAGGAATGCCACTGAATAGGGGATGTTATATTAGGAATGACACTGAATAGGGGATGTTGTATTAGGAATATTTGTTATGTGGATAGGACAGTATGATGGCGGCATGTTGAGGGGGGGGGGGGGGGGGGGGGTGAAAATAGATAGTTCTATTATATTTCAAAGAGTTAGTGTTTAGCTGGCCCAGAGTTGGTGTTTAGCTGGCCCAGAGTTGGTATTTAGCTGGCCCAGAGTTGGTGTTTAGCTGGCCCAGAGTTGGTGTTTAGCTGGCCCAGAGTTGGTGTTTAGCTGGCCCAGAGTTGGTGTTTAGCTGGCCCAGAGTTGGTGTTTAGCTGGCCCAGAGTTGGTGTTTAGCTGGCCCAGAGTTGGTGTTTAGCTGGCCCAGAGTTGGTGTTTAGCTGGCCCAGAGTTGGTGTTTAGCTGGCCCAGAGTTGGTGTTTAGCTGGCCCAGAGTTGGTGTTTAGCTGGCCCAGAGTTGGTATTTAGCTGGCCCAGAGTTGGTGTTTAGCTGGCCCAGAGTTGGTGTTTAGCTGGCCCAGAGTTGGTGTTTAGCTGGCCCAGAGTTGGTGTTTAGCTGGCCCAGAGTTGGTATTTAGCTGGCCCAGAGTTGGTGTTTAGCTGGCCCAGAGTTGGTATTTAGCTGGCCCAGAGTTGGTGTTTAGCTGGACCAGAGTTGGTGTTTAGCTGGCCCAGAGTTAGTGTTTAGCTGGCCCAGAGTTGGTGTTTAGCTGGCCCAGAGTTGGTGTTTAGCTGGCCCAGAGTTGGTGTTTAGCTGACCCAGAGTTGGTGTTTAGCTGGCCCAGAGTTGGTATTTAGCTGGCCCAGAGTTAGTGTTTAGCTGGCCCAGTGTTCATATTTAGCTGGCCCAGAGTTGGTGTTTAGCTGGCACAGAGTTAGTGTTTAGCTGGCCCAGAGTTGGTGTTTAGCTGACCCAGAGTTGGTGTTTAGCTGACCCAGAGTTGGTGTTTAGCTGGCCCAGAGTTGGTGTTTAGCTGGCCCAGAGTTGGTGTTTACCTGGCCCAGAGTTGGTGTTTAGCTGGCCCAGAGTTGGCGTTTAGCTGGCCCAGAGTTGGCATTTAGCTGGCCCAGAGTTGGCGTTTAGCTGGCCCAGAGTTGCTGTTTAGCTGGCCCAGAGTTGGTGTTTAGCTGGCCCAGAGTTGGTGTTTAGCTGGCCCAGAGTTGGTGTTTAGCTGGACCAGAGTTGGTGTTTAGCTGGACCAGAGTTGGTATTTAGCTGGCCCAGAGTTGGTATTTAGCTGGCCCAGAGTTGGTATTTAGCTGGCCCAGAGTTGGTATTTAGCTGGCCCAGAGTTGGTGTTTAGCTGGCCCAGAGTTGGTGTTTAGCTGACCCAGAGTTAGTGTTTAGCTGGCCCAGAGTTGGTGTTTAGCTGGCCCAGAGTTGCTGTTTAGCTGGCCCAGAGTTGGTGTTTAGCTGGCCCAGAGTTGGTATTAAGCTGGCCCAGAGTGCATACAGGACATCCCTCAGTAATCTGTCTCTGAAACTCAGTCATAACAAACCTATATTGTCAGAAATGGATTTTGATTGCCCCTCCCACGTTTACTATTAATTAGGTCCTGAAGTGTTATCAACAGATCATCAGAGACATCTTCAGAGTGTCTGTCTGTGACAGAACACCTGAGGGGTATACTACGTAGGAAGCTAGATCTACTCAGGGTTTTCTAACGCTAGCCAGCTTCAGTTAGCTTCGCATTCCAGGTCAGGCTTCATCCGTACTACGACGCTGGAAATTGCTCGTCCGCCTGCCACTAACTCTAGCAGGCCTGTAACTGTGCATGTACACATGTGGCTAGTCGAACGCTGAACTCTTCATTGAGACAATGCTGAAACATCAATCCATGGGCCACATTCATGGGCCACACAGTCAGTGCCACATTTTCATTTGTGCCGTAATCAAAATAGTATATATATTTTTTTCCCACTATTGATCAAATAATTGTATTTTTTCTTTAACTAGGCAAGTCAGTTAAGAACAAATTCTTATTTACAATGGCGGCCTACCGGGGAACAGTGGGTTAACTGCCTTGTTCAGGGGCAGAACGACAGATTTTTACCTTGTCAGCTTGGGGATTCAATCCAGCAACCTTTCGGTTACTGGCCCAAAACTCTAACCACTAGGCTGCCTGCTGGTTACTAGTACAACGCTCTAACCACTAGGTTACCTTCCGGTTACTGGCACAACGCTCTAACCACTAGGCTACCTGCTGGTTACTGGCCCAACGCTCTAACCACTAGGCTACCTGCTGGTTACTAGTCCAACGCTCTAACCACTAGGCTACCTGCTGGTTACTAGTCCAACGCTCTAACCACTAGGCTACCTGCTGGTTACTAGTACAACGCTCTAACCACTAGGTTACCTTCCGGTTACTGGCCCAACACTCTAACCACTCGGCTACCTGCTGGTTACTAGTCCAACGCTCTAACCACTAGGCTACCTGCCGGTTACTGGCCCAACGCTCTAACCACTAGGCTACCTGCCGGTTACTAGCCCAACGCTCTAACCACTAGGCTACCTGCTGGTTACTAGCCCAACGCTCTAACCACTAGGCTACCTGCTGGTTACTGGCCCAACGCTCTAACCACTAGGCTACCTGCCGGTTACTTGCCCAACGCTCTAACCACTAGGCTACCTGCTGGTTACTGGCCCAACACTCTAACCACTAGGCTACCTGCTGGTTACTAGTCCAACGCTCTAACCACTAGGCTACCTGCTGGTTACTAGTCCAACACTCTAACCACTAGGCTACCTGCTGGTTACTAGTCCAACGCTCTAACCACTAGGCTACCTGCTGGTTACTAGCCCAACGCTCTAACCACTAGGCTACCTGCTGGTTACTGGCCCAACGCTCTAACCACTAGGCTACCTGCCGGTTACTTGCCCAACGCTCTAACCACTAGGCTACCTGCTGGTTACTGGCCCAACACTCTAACCACTAGGCTACCTGCTGGTTACTAGTCCAACGCTCTAACCACTAGGCTACCTGCTGGTTACTGGCTCAACGCTCTAACCACAAGGCTACCTGCTGGTTACTAGTCCAACGCTCTAACCCCTAGGCTACCTGCTGGTTACTAGTCCAACGCTCTAACCACTAGGCTACCTGCTGGTTACTGGCTCAACGCTCTAACCACAAGGCTACCTGCTGGTTACTAGTCCAACGCTCTAACCCCTAGGCTACCTGCTGGTTACTGGCCCAACGCTCTAACCACTAGGCTACCTGCTGGTTACTAGTCCAACGCTCTAACCACTAGGCTACCTGCTGGTTACTAGTCCAACACTAACCACTAGGCTACCTGCTGGTTACTAGCCCAACGCTCTAACCACTAGGCTACCTGCTGGTTACTAGCCCAACGCTCTAACCACTAGGCTACCTGCTGGTTACTAGTCCAACGCTCTAACCACTAGGCTACCTGCCGGTTACTAGTCCAACACTCTAACCACTAGGCTACCTGCTGGTTACTAGTCCAACGCTCTAACCACTAGGCTACCTGCTGGTTACTAGTCCAACACACTAACCACTAGGCTACCTGCTGGTTACTGGCCCAACACTAACCACTAGGCTACCTGCTGGTTACTAGTCCAACACTCTAACCACTAGGCAACCTGCTGGTTACTAGTCCAACGCTCTAACCACAAGGCTACCTGCTGGTTACCGGTCCAACACTCTAACCCATAGGCTACCTGCTGGTTACTAGTCCAACGCTCTAACCACTAGGCTACCTGCTGGTTACTAGTCCAACACACTAACCACTAGGCTACCTGCTGGTTACTGGCCCAACACTAACCACTAGGCTACCTGCTGGTTACTAGTCCAACGCTCTAACCACTAGGCTACCTGCTGGTTACTAGTCCAACGCTCTAACCACTAGGCTACCTGCTGGTTACTGGCCCAACACTAACCACTAGGCTACCTGCTGGTTACTAGTCCAACACTCTAACCACTAGGCAACCTGCTGGTTACTAGTCCAACACTAACCACTAGGCTACCTGCTGGTTACCAGTCCAACACTAACCACTATGCTACCTGCTGGTTACTAGTCCAACGCTCTAACCACTAGGCTACCTGCTCGTTACTGGCCCAACACTAACCACTAGGCTACCTGCTGGTTACTAGTCCAACGCTCTAACCACTAGGCTACCTGCTGGTTACTAGCCCAACGCTCTAACCCCTAGGCTACCTGCTGGTTACTAGTCCAACGCTCTAACCACTAGGCTACCTGCCGGTTACTAGTCCAACACTCTAACCACTAGGCTACCTGCTGGTTACTAGTCCAACGCTCTAACCACTAGGCTACCTGCTGGTTACTAGTCCAACACACTAACCACTAGGCTACCTGCTGGTTACTGGCCCAACACTAACCACTAGGCTACCTGCTGGTTACTAGTCCAACACTCTAACCACTAGGCAACCTGCTGGTTACTAGTCCAACGCTCTAACCACAAGGCTACCTGCTGGTTACCGGTCCAACACTCTAACCCATAGGCTACCTGCTGGTTACTGGCCCAACACTAACCACTAGGCTACCTGCTGGTTACTAGTCCAACGCTCTAACCACTAGGCCTGCCGCCCCAAAGTCATATTACGTCATACAAAAAAGTATTACTGCACATGAAGTTTAAAATGCATTCTGTCATTACTAAATGTGTAATGTGATTGGTATTTAAACATTAGATTAATAAAATATCTAATCAATCACTTTTGATTACTGGTTATCCTGAGTTGTACTCAGTATTAAACCTCGCCAACTCCCCTACATACTGGTCTTGACTAGAAAAAAAAGGGGGGAGGGTCTCTTCTGCAGTGTTCAACCAATCCAGAAAATGTGGGGGTGGAGTTAAGGTCCAAAAGCAGAGTTCCGGGTCACAGGCTCTCTTTACATTTCCTCTGAAAACCGGAACATCCGGTTGTTGAGGACTGGCAGAGACTAGTATTTATATGATCTATTTCAGTGGTCTGCAATACCTTCATTGCGCTGACAGGGGGCAGTATAGGTTCAGACCAGACAGAGGTATAGCGAGACAGTAGTATCGTGTGACTAGCGCTATAACCAAATATTTTTTATATTCTTTCTACTTTAACTGAAATGTAGGATTAGACATTTGGTTACACAGAATCATACAGTCCTTTCTCAAAATCCATATACTCATGAGTTTTGATGCAGTGAAGGACTGGAGCCTATCACAAAGTGGTTTTAAAAAAGCAGAACATTTTTTTTGCTGACAATCGAACTGTGGCCATTTCTACCCGAAATGTTACAGGTTTTTGTCAGCATTTCCACAAATGCATTCATAGCCAAAACCTCTATTTTCCTGATATTCTAGATTACAATATTATGGCGTGGGCAGAAGGGAAGGGACACGCTCTGGCTCTCAAGTGAGCCGCAAGTGATTGGAGTGGTGGGTAGGGTAGGAGCAGAGGCGGAACCAAGCAGCAAGTGATTGAAGTAGTGGTGAGTAGGGTAGGCAGGGGTGGGGACGGGACACGGAGGAACCGCGCACACGGCGCATCCCAGGCAGTTCAGACTAGTGTTGGGCATTTCGAGTCTTTTTGGTGAGACGGTTCATTTGGCTCCGTTCACGTTAAAGAGCCGGCTCATTTGGCTTCCGAACGGCTCTTCCTTAAAAATGCTTTTAAAAAATTGCAAATCTCCAATGTAAAGCCCAGGAGGTAGGCTACCATTATGTTAGATCGTGAAATGCGCGTTCAAATACATTTTTATCTGACCTGCAAGAAAATAAAAACATTTAAGCGCTGAAACAAATCAGCGTGGACCAGATTGACGTGCTCTTCCTAATACGTATTGTTTCTGCAGTGAGGATTCACACTCTTTAAATAAGTATGTTGTAATTTATCTGCAGAAAAACGTTGTTTTGAGCTCAGAAAGCAGTAGTAGCAGTATGCAAATCAGGGAGCCAAACGAACAGCTCTTTCACCGAGCCGAATCGGCTCCCAACGTTCACCTATAAGATCCGTTCAAAAAGAGCCGTTTGTTCGCGAACGACCCATCGCTAGTTCAAACCCCAATGATATGATATTATTGCAATGCCTACGCGCGTAAACAGTCGTTGGATTCAGATGACACCGGTTTTTATCCCGGACACCTGCGGACACCTGAAGCGGAGACAATCCTTCGTTGAATGAATGGGACGGATGCGTGTAAACAGCACTGAAACTATACATTTCAAGAACTAGGAGCGCTCATAGTAAACTGTTAAAACGAGGAACAGTTTATCGGGATAAAACAGAAGAAGAATGACACATTTTTTGGAAATATTGTAACTAACGGCCGGTTACATTGTCCCGCTGATTGAAAACCAACCGGCGATTAAACCAATTACCGAACGAAACTCCTGGGAACGCGCGTCAACTCGGATTAAACCCGTGTGCAGCTGGGCGTCAAGCAGGCAGAGGAAACAACGTGGCTAGAATGGGGTTTAAGTAAGAACTTCAGGTATGGTCTATTTCCCTTGGCTTTTTACTGTACTAATAGGATGCGCTTGTGACTTTGCTAGGCTACCCGTGATGTTGTTTAACGCTTTACAGACAGTCAGCGGAATATCGCCGAGCTCCCCGCCAAATCTCACCAGTCACAGCGGCTAGTGCAGGGCTTTTCTCAGGGCTTTTCTATATTCTTACAGGGGCCAGATGTTTTTTTTTTTTTTAAGTATTTACTGGGACAGACATTTTCTACAGGGATTACTTTTCCGAAAACCGGTATAAATTACGATGCACAAACACAATTATAATCTTATCTTCAGCCTTTGTTTTAATTTACACACAGAAAACAATGTATAAATGGATACCCAGACTATTTGCATTGCCCCCCTCCCCGCCCCCTCTTCTACGCTGCTGTTACTCTCTGTTATAATCTATGCATAGTCACTTTAATAACTCTACCTACATGTACATTTACCTCAATTACCTCGACTAACCGGTTCCCCCACACATTGACTCTGTACCGGTACCCCCTGTATATAGCCCCGCTATTGTTATTTACTGCTGCTCTTTAATTATATGTATGGGAGTATTTTCTTAAAACTGCATTGTTGGTTAAGGGCTTGTCAGTAAGCATTTCACTGTAAGGTCTACTACACCTGTTGTATTCAGCATTTCACTGTAAGGTCTACTACACCTGTTTTATTCAGCATTTCACTGTAAGGTCTACTACACCTGTTGTATTCAGCATTTCACTGTAAGGTCTACTACACCTGTTGTATTCAGCATTTCACTGTAAGGTCTACTACACCTGTTGTATTCAGCATTTCACTGTAAGGTCTACTACACCTGTTGTATTCGGCGCATGTGACAAATAACATTTGATCTCAGGTGACCAGCATCATATTCAGTTCTATTTTCTAAATCTTTGTTATTTCGTTATTTTCTCTGTCTTGTTTTGAATGTATTTTTTACACATATAAAAAATGTATGCATGGCATATCTGTTGACTATAGTTTTTGCGAATAAGTCTCACTCCCTCCGCATCAGCAGAGAACCGGTCCCTATAACAAACTGCACCACCTCAGTGTAGACTCAAACTCATCAAATTTTGTACCAAAATTAGTGTTCCGTTCTTCTAAAAACTTGGAAATCACGGGAGGGATCTGTATTGATGACGACTGAATGTAGTTGCGCAGTGTAGCTACATTTGAGCGTTTTGTTTGGGCTCAAATCAGATGACAAAAATACATTAATTTTTTAAAAAGAAGTCCGTTTTCAATCATGTCAATAACTGTTTAATTCCTCCCCTGTAGTCCCAAATTAAATCCATTCAAATGATTAAAAATATCACTAAACAAAACATCTGATACGAACTCCTCGTCAAACATTTTCGCTATGTGTTGGCTTTCTTGTGGCGGGGGAAAAGCAAAAATTGCTTTATTCTCTCTAAACTCACACAGGCATCATTACTCTTGCTTAGCCACCGAACCTCATTGTGTAAAGTAGATCAGGGTGCACAACAGACTACGAAACAAGCGAGGTTGATCGAATAAAGTTGATGATAGACATAACATGATGTTATTAAACTCACTGCTGAGTTAAGCGCACACCGGTGTATCAGGCAGTAAAGTGATCTCATCTGCAGTGAAAGGCTCTGGTGTATCGGGCAGTAAAGTGATCTCATCTGCAGTGAAAGGGCAGGAAAGGTGGGGTGATATTGATTGACAGCACCTAATGCACCTAATACAGGAAAACAGATTCTCCCCATTGGAGAATATTGAATGAAAGCTCCCTTTGGCACTAAACATCGGTTTTGTGCAAGGATTTGTTTTTGTCTAAAATAAAAAAAAGAATGTTCAAAATTGATAAACGGTCCGGCTCTGGGCCCAGATTCACAAAACCTTTTTAAGAAGAAATGTCTGCCATTTTCCCCCTTAATAACTATAGATTTAAGAAGAAAGTTAAGCAAAGTTGCTATTCCTCAAAAAGGTTCTTGGAACATTTGTTGCGCTATTTCTTATGTTTCTCCTTAAGCAAAAGGTTAACAGTATCAAAAGCCTTCCTTAGGTCCAGAAACACAGCCCCAACAACGCCCTCTTTGTCCATCTTGGACTTCAGATGGCCGTTATTATGGCCGACTTCCATACCCTTGGAAACACCCCGAGACCAATAGATGTGTTGGTGACCTTAGTAAATGGGGCCAATGAGTGACTCTTTGTAGTTTTTAAGAAAGGCAGAGTCCATCCCAAACACATCTTTGGCTTTAGAGTTCTTCAGTGAGCTAATCACCTTGTTCACCTTTGACTCAGAAACCTCCCTTATGATGAAGACCGGTTGAGTGTCATTTACTAGCACTGAGCCCAAGAAACCAGTGGAGGGGTTCTGTGTCAGTACCCTGACAGAGTCAATCAAGTAGGAATTGAAGGCTATTGCTATTTCGACAGCATCCTGTGTTAGATTGTTATTCACCGTGATTTCTAGTCTTTTTGCAGCGTTACTATGGTCTTTCCTGTTAACTTTTTTAGATTCTCCCAGATCAATTTAGAAGTTCCCTTTGCTTCACCAATTATGTTAATAAAAAAGTTTGCCTTGGCCTGTCTGATTTCTTTCATCACCTTATTTCTCAACATGGTTGAAGATATCAGATTCTTGAAAATAAAGTGATTGGAAATGTTGTTAATTCCAAGATTAACCTTTGTCTTAAACCCAGTGAGGAAAAAAAGCTTATGAAAGGAATTGAACAACATTTGTAAGATGTTGGTTTACCATGTTGAGAAATAAGGTGATGGAAGAAATCAGACAGGCCAAGGCAAACTTTTTTATTAACATAATTGGTGAAGCAAAGGGAACTTCTAAATTGATCTGGGATAATCTAAAAAAGTTAACAGGGAAAGACCATAGTAACACTGCAAAAAGACTAGAAATCATGGTGAATAACAATCTAACACAGGATGCAGTCGAAATAGCAATAGCCTTCAATTCCTACTTTATTGACTCTGTCAGGGTACTGACACAGAACCCCTCCACTGGTTTCTTGGGCTCAGTGCTAGTAAATGACACTCAACCTGTCTTCATCATAAGGGAGGTTTCTGAGTCAAAGGTGAACAAGGTGATTAGCTCACTAAAGAACTGTGGCTCAGTGACTCACTACTGTAATGGTCCAGGTTACACAGTGGCTCAGTGACTCACTACTGTAATGGTCCAGGTTACAAAGTGACTCAGTGACTCACTACTGTAATGGTCCAGGTTACAAAGTGGCTCAGTGACTCACTACTGTAATGGTCCAGGTTACAAAGTGGCTCAGTGGACTCACTACTGTAATGGTCCAGGTTACAAAGTGGCTCAGTGACTCACTACTGTAATGGTCCAGGTTACAAAGTGGCTCAGTGACTCACTACTGTAATGGTCCAGGTTACAAAGTGACTCAGTGACTCACTATTGTAATGGTCCAGGTTACAAAGTGACTCAGTGACTCACTACTGTAATGGTCCAGGTTACAAAGTGACTCAGTGACTCACTACTGTAATGGTCCAGGTTACAAAGTGGCTCTGACTCACTACTGTAATGGTCCAGGTTACAAAGTGACTCAGTGACTCACTACTGTAATGGTCCAGGTTACAAAGTGACTCAGTGACTCACTACTGTAATGGTCCAGGTTACAAAGTGACTCAGTGACTCACTACTGTAATGGTCCAGGTTACAAAGTGACTCAGTGACTCACTACTGTAATGGTCCAGGTTACAAAGTGTCTCAGTGACTCACTACTGTAATGGTCCAGGTTACAAAGTGGCTCAGTGACTCACTACTGTAATGGTCCAGGTTACAAAGTGGCTCAGTGACTCACTACTGTAATGGTCCAGGTTACAAAGTGACTCAGTGACTCACTACTGTAATGGTCCAGGTTACAAAGTGTCTCAGTGACTCACTACTGTAATGGTCCAGGTTACAAAGTGGCTCAGTGACTCACTACTGTAATGGTCCAGGTTACAAAGTGGCTCAGTGACTCACTACTGTAATG